>NC_089249.1:154306208-154608851 GCF_963930625.1 Muntiacus reevesi
GGACTGGTTGGATCTCCTTGCCGTCCAAAAGACTCTCAAGAGTCTTCTCCAACACCACAGTTTAAAAGCATCCATTCTTTGGTGCTCAGCTTTCTTTACAGTAGTACAACTCTCACATCCATACATGACTACTGGAAAAACCATAGCCTTGACTAGACAGACCTTTGTTGGCAAAGTAATCTCTGCTTTTTAATAAGTTGTCTAGGTTGGTCATAACTTTCCTTCCAAGGAGTAAGCGTCTTGTAATTTCATGACTGCAATCACCATCTGCAGTGATTTTGGAGCCCCCGCCCCCCCCAAATAAAGTCAGCCACTGTTTCCACTGTTTCCGCATCTTGATGCCATGAAGTGATGGGACCGGATGCCATGATCTTAGTTTTCTGAATGTTGAGCTTTAAGCCAGCTTTTTCACTCTCCTCTTTCACTTTCATGAAGAGGCTCTTTAGTTCTTCACTTTCTGCCATAAGAGTGGTGTCATCTGCATATCTGAGGTCCTTGATAGTTCTCCCGGCAGTCTTGATTCCTGGGAAGAAGCTTGTACTTCTTCCAGCCCAGCTTTTCTCATGATGTACTCTGCATATAAGTTAAATAAGCAGGGTGACAGTATATAGCTTTGACGTACTCCTTTTCCTATTTGGAACCAGTCTGTTGTTCCATGTCCAGTTCTAACTGTTGCTTCCTGACTTGTATACAGATTTCTCAAGAGGCAGGTCAGATGGTCTGGTATTCCCATCTCTTACAGAATTTTCCACAGTTTATTGTGATCCACACAGTCAAAGGCTTTGGCATAGTCAATAAAGCAGAAATATATGTTTTTCTGGAACTCTCTTGCTTTTTTGATGAACCAGCTAATGTTGGCAATTTGATCTCTGGTTTCTCTGCCTTTTCTAAAACCAACTCAAACATCTGGAAGTTCACAGTTCACGTATTGCTGAACCCTAGCTTGGAGAGTTTTGAGCATTACTTTACTAGCATGTGAGATGAGTGCAATTACTTTGGCCACCTGATGCGAAGAGCTGATTCATTTGAGAAGACCCTGATGTTGGGAAAGATTGAGGGTAGGAGTAGAAGGGGACGACAGAGGATGAAATGGTTGGATGGCATCACAGACTCAATGGACGTGAGTTTGGGTGAACTCTGGGAGTTAGTGATGGTCAGGGAGGCCTGGCATGCTGCAGTTGATGGGGTCGCAAAGAATCGGACATGACTGAGCAACTGAACTGAACTGAACAATTAAGAGTTCTATACATTGAAACTTTGAATACAGCAGAAGTGATACTTAGAGGGAAATTTGTAATATTAAGTGCACTAATCAGAAGACAATAGAGATAGAAAATAATTGCATTTTATGTTCTTCTTAAGAAGTTATGGAAATAGCAGTAGAATAAGTCTGAAGAAAGTAGAAGCAAAGAAACATTTAAAAGCAGTAATTAATGATAGTATAGTAGGAAATGGCAGCACACTCCAGTATTCTTGCCTGGAAAATTCTGTGGACAGAGGAGCCTCGCGAGCTATGGTCCATGGGATCACAGAGAGTCAAATATGAGTGAGCACACATACAATTAATGATATAAGTAATCAACAAATAATAACTGCTTGAAAAATCTAGCCAAGAAAAGATAAGAGAAAGCACAAAAATATTAGGTGTGAAAACGAGGACATAACTACAGATTCAGAGGAGATTTTTGGATTAGTATAATAATTATTAAATAAGTTAATGCTAAACATAAGAAATTAATAAATTGTTCTAAAATAAAAGTGTACATGAATAGTAATAAACTTATCTTTGTGGCAGTAAAATCTGAAGTTTAGTTGAAGTGGAGAATTTTCTATAAACTATCAGGTAGTAAAATGAATATAAGACTTAGATAACCTGAAAAAGTAATAACCATTACAGAAATTGAACTTACAGTATAAAATTTTGCATGCTATATTCTTCCCCTAGCCCAGAGGATTTCCATAAAGAAATCTTACACAAACTTCCCTGTGGGACTGCTACCTATCTTATTTTATAATGTTTATGTAATCTTGTTATCAAAACTGGAAAAAAATAAAGTAAGAAAAAATTGTGTGTATTTCTTACTTATAATCATAGATAATAAAAATCAGTAGTTAAATTTTCCTTTACTTTCTCTCAGTCTTACCATTTAATGACCTCTTCTTTCCCCGTCCTTATTCCACTACCTTCAAATGGCAGCTCTCCCTTTATTAAAATGGTCTAAGATAGACATGAGTCAAAACCGTAGCTTGATTGCATCTTTCCCCTGCTCACATCCCGCCATTAGCTTTCCATTACTCTTAGACAAAAATTCAGATTTCTTATCAAAGTATATTAAGGACTTACATAATCTTGTCCCTGACTTTTTCAACTTCATTTTTATCATTCTCATCTCTGGCTTGTATCTTGCCAGCCATACTGGCCTCCCTGTTCTTCTTTAAACATTCTAAGTGTGCTTCATCAACTTCAGGACACTTGCACTATGCTGTTCTCCTACCTGGAATGTTCTTTCATCAGTTATCGACTTGACTCACTCCTTTACCTTATTCAGTCCTCTACTCAAATGTTACATTCTCAGATAGATTTTTCTTGATTTGCCTGACTAAAAGAGCCCCTCTGTTATACTCTTTCCCTTTATCTTACATTATTACAAAATGCATTATATTAGTAATAGATTCATATTTGTTTTCTGTATTCCTTACCACAGTGTAAAGCTACAAGAAATTATGGACCTTTTTTGTTTACTGTTGTATCCTCAGCAGCTGAAAGAGTGCCTGAAACATTTTAAATACTTAGAAATATTAATCGAATGAATACTGTGAAGTAATAAATCCCTGAGAATGTTTGCCTCCTAAGAGAGACCAAAGCTAATGAGTAAAGGTCTAGTGTGGAGTATGAAGTATCATGCAGAACAGCTACAAGATATTTGGGGAGCTGAAGATCTTACAAGTGTTCCATAGGTGTAATAAACTAGGCAGTCTTCACTCCTTGGCCTGAGTTTAACATTTTTTTCCAGTGTTCCTTGTGATTTTTTGTTTTTTTCACTGAAATATGGGATAATGGAAGGAACTCTAGCTTTATAGTCAGACACTGTTTATCCTGTGTCTGTCCCACTGGTTTTGTGGCCTCCGGCAACACCTTTCTTTTGTTGAGTCTTAAGTTTCCCCAGTATTATTTCATAACTGGCTGTACTCTCTCTCCAGCCAGATCCCAAGCTGTGAAAACAAGAGCATTCTTTCAGAGCATCTCCCTCAGCTCATCCATGGCCATCTATGTAGAAGCCCTTAATAAACATTTGTTGTTAATGAATATGAAAAGTTTCATGACAAATTGAGAGATTTTGTTTTCATCCATACACATATAGTCTCTCCATTGGCTGTTTTGTTAATTTTGTTTTTCAGATATACAGAGAGTCCACCTCATTTTATTCTTATAGGATGTCAATTATTCATTCATTTACCAGATACAGATTGGGTACCATCTTGTTTACAGTGTGTTAGTTCCTTGTTCTAGGTGTTAGAAATACAATGAGAAGCCAGATGACAGGGTACCTGCTTTCATGGAATTTACAATATAATATGTGTAGACATGGGGGTAGGGTGGAAGGACAGGCACCAAACTATAAATCAAACAGGAAGAGTCATCAGATGGTAATAAGTGCTTTGCAGAAAACTGAAATAGAATGACTGGATAAGAAGTAACTGGGGGACTCCTGTAAGTTGTGTGATGAGGAAAGGCTTCTCAGAAGATGTCCTATTTCAGCTGAGACATGAATGATTAAAGACTATTAAAGTGAAGAGCAGAATGAATAGTATTCTAAGCAAGGGAAATAACTAGTGCCAAGTAACTAGTGACAATAACTAGTGACTGAATAGGTGCCTTGGTAATAAAGTATAGTCTTTTCAACTTGCTTTCAGTTCAGTTCAGTTGCTCAGTTGTGTCTGACTCTTTGCGACCCCATGAACTGCAGCATGCCAGGCCTCCCTGTCCATCACCAACTCCCGGAGTCCACCCAAACCCATGTCCATCGAGTCGATGATGCCATCCAACCATCTCATCCTCTGTCGTCCCCTTCTCCCGCCCTCAATCTTTCCCAGAATCAGGGTGTTTTCCAGTGAGTCAGCTCTTCGCATCAGGTGGCCAAAGTATTGGAGTTTCAGCTTCAACATCAGTCCTTCCAACAAACACCCAGGACTGATCTCCTTCAGGATGGACTGGTTGGATCTTCTTGCAGTCCAAGGGACTCTCAAGAGTTTTCTCCAACACCACAGTTCAAAAGCATCCATTCTTCAGTGCTCAACTTCCTTTATAGTCCAACTCTCACATCCATACATGACTGCTGGAAAAACCATAGCCTTGACTAGATGGACCTTTTTTGGCAAAGTAATGTCTCCGCTTTTTGATATGCTGTCTAGGTTGGCCATAACTTTCCTTCCAAGGAGTAAACGTCTTTTAATTTCATGGCTGCAATTACCATGTGCAGTGATTTTGGAGCCCAGAAAAATAAAGCCAGCCAGTTTCCTCATCTATCTGCCATGAAGCAATGGGACTGGATGCCATGATCTTAGTTTTCTGAATGTTGAGTTTTAAGCCAACTTTTTCACTCTACTCTTTCACTTTCATCAAGAGGCCCTTTAGTTCTTCACTTTCTGCCATAAGGGTGGTGTCATCTACATATCTGAGGTCACTGATATTTTTTCCGTCTTATCCTAAGTAATAAAAATGTCCAACTCCATTATAATTACATAGATTGTCTCAATTTTTTTGTGGCAGGGTGACAGGAAATAAGGTATCCCTTGTATATAGTTGTCCCTTTTTACAAGTAGTAATTGAGTCTTGCTATTGAACTTTAACCTTTTTATACTGGGAGGATGGTTCCCATTAATATTTCGATGGTTTCTGTGGGGGTGTTGTTGAACTCTGATCATACAGTCTAGCACATGGTTCTCTTGTGTGGCCTCCTCTGGCTTTGAGTTAGCTGCTATTTGTGCAAGCTTGAGTAAATTCAGGGTACTAATTGAGACTCTTGTGATAGTTAAGTAAACCACTGGTGTTAAAATATGTGGCCCTTCTTTGTTCTTGGAAAACCATTGGTGGGAAATCAGGTAACAATAGCCTTGAATTTATCTAGAGTTGGGTATTATATTTTCCAGTGGATACTGTGGAAGGAAATTGAGTAGTAGTGAGTCAAGATATCTGAGTCGCAGCCCCGTCTGAGTTCTAGCCCCAGCTCTCCCACAGAATCACTGTTTGGTAGGGCAGGTCACGCTTCTGCTCTGGGCCTCAGATGCTACCGGAAAATAAAGAAGCTCCATGATTGGGAAAAAGAAACTGCTTTAGTAACCAGACAAGCACCAAGTAGATCATGTGGCTTTGACTTGAGTTCTTCATGAGGTCTTTTACCTTTCACTCCAGACCTAAATCTTAGGACCCACGTTTCTGGTGGCTCAGATGGTAAAGAATCTCCCTGCAATGCAGGAGACCCAGATTCGATCCCTGGGTCGAGAAGATCCCCTGGAAAAGGGAATGGCTACCCATTCCAGTATTCTTACCTGGAGAATTCCATGGACAGAGGAGCCTATCACGCTATAGTTCTTGGAGTCGCAAAGAGTCAGACACAAATGAGCAACTAACACTTTCACTTTGTCATGCCCTCAAGTGACCTACAGAAAGTTATGACTGGGTTTTCAGAGCCTTAAGGACTGATGCAGTCAGCCTGCCTCACCAGCCTGGTCACAGCAGGATACGTAACTTAGAGAGCTCATGGCAAACCTTGTCCAGGACTATCTATCACAGAGGATAAAAGGTGGAAGGTAATTTAGTGCACTAGGGCATAGGAAATGGGGGACAAAGCTGCTCATCTCATCCTCACCTTCTGTGAAACCTAACCTAGTACACGGTGACTGTGTGAATAATTGCAATAGTCCTTTCTCTTCTTCTGGAAGAAGAAAGTTTAGAATCTGGAAAGAATGCCACAAGTGTTCTTATTAAAAATTTTCATTTGTGAAGAGAAGCAGCATGGGCAGAAACAGTACTTACCTGTGAGCAGAGGCAGAAGTTTGAAGGAAAGCAAATGAACACTGTTCTCATGATCCCTGAGGCCTCTTCCAATGTGCTTTGGATATGCCCCTCCTACATCCATTAAGCATGGTATTAAAAAGGGGGAAATGGAAGTATTCCTCTTCTGCCCCTGCTTCTTATAACTAGCTGTGGTAATAAGTATATAGCTATGTTCCTGGCTTTGGTCTTAACTAAGAGAGGTGACACCTCTGGGTTGGTATGTATATTGATACTTACACAGACAGTTTACTTTTTTCTTTTTGTTTTTTTCCCCCCATATCTCCCACCCTGTTCTGAGGCCATTCAAGATACTCATGCACCCTCATTATCCCAACTAAAAAGATTACTGAGAAGTCTCATAGAGCTACTTGGGGTCCACTTATTATAAGAACATTCTAAGGATACTTTCAAATAGCTCTCATCCTACTTCTGTTTCCCCACCACCTCACAACCTCTGCACAGATGTTAATCCTTGTAATATTTTTCACTCTTTTTGTCTGTGTCCTGCTATTTCAATTTTTGGTGTTCTCCTTTAATGCAGTAGTCACAGTTTTGAGATCTCTGACTTAGAATAAGGTGACAGCTCTAGGGTATCATCTTTGGAAGGATTTAAAGCAGTCATCAAATCTAGTCCCATTTTATGACTGGGAGAACTGAGGTACAGAAAGGTGTAACTTTACATGTGCAAGTAAATGTTCTGAATGGGTTGATTAATTTTTCCTTCCAAAATGCTTTACAAAACAACTTTTTTGTTGTTTTCGCAAATAATATTCATCTGTGAAAATGTTTTACTGGTGCTGTAAGCAGTATGATATTTGATAACAGTTTGATGTATATCATTCTTAAAGCAACTCATCATTTCTTAATATAGTATAATCAATGTTTCAAGTATATTATCGTGATTACTGTTTAACTTCAATTCTCGTGAGCATTTTTATTACATTTTGTAAAAGTGATATTAGAAAGTATTAGATTAGTCAATGTGTCTTAATAAAGGGTACTAAAAAGTGACTTATTTTAAGAAGACAACACTTCCCTAAAGTTATGCAATCTGGATAAAAGAAACTTGTCCCCAATTACAGCATTGATGGAGATCACAACACATCTAATTGGATTGATGTACCAAACCCATTTATATAGTTAACTGCCTATTGATAGGTCAGTGACTACTGAGATTAGCTTGTTAAAATCACACCTTGAAAAAGAACTACAGGTATTCCCTGTGGTTGATTTAATGGAAAGTTGGAAACTTGGTCACTAATTCATGAAACAAAAATTGATGTATCTGTAAATTTTTTTTCTTTCTTCATGGTTTGTCTAGATGGATAGAATTATGTTTTGACAGTTTTTCTATGAACTACTTGGTGGATCACAATATATCACTATCACCGCTAATTACCACATTTTGATTAATCTTATATACTTTGGTTAGTACATTTTGCTGAATCCAATATATCTCTATATTGATAAACAGTAATTATAGACATAAGGACACCTGAACTTTGAAATCTTCCTGAAAAATGTTATTAAGAATTATGTGAAACCAAATGTTTGTTTATCTAGACATATTTAATTGCCAGCAAAGAAAGCAATTAAAAGTAGCTCCAGAGTAAGAGGCCAACCTTTGTTAAATGTGGTTTTAAGATTGTTACAGAACTTGTGGTGATGATAACATGGTGTCTTGGAGGATGTTAACAACTGTAGCAGAGTGTTAATTAAGAATGATGTAATCTGCAACTCAGAATTATTAATATCACATGTTAGTTTAGCTGGACAGGAACAAAACCTAATTTCAGTTATGATGAGGGCTCAAGTTGTATTTGTAGTAGAAAGATTAACATTTTATTTTTGTGCTGTTCCTGAGACAATTTAAAAATCCTGAATGAAATACAGTCAAAGGTAAACATCAAGTCCCTAGCTCATTTACATATGTGCCAGATTTTCAAACTGATTGCTATTTGAACCTAATCTGTCATTGCTGGCTGCATTAGCTACAACAAACATTACATTTACATATTGATTTCTTATTTTGTTTTAGTGTAAATAATCCATAATTATAGTAAATTTGGTCTTTTGTTGACAAGAGCTCATATGACTCTGTAAGTTTAGAATGGAAATTTAAATTGCCATGTGTCATGCTTTTTAATTTAAAAGCTTGCTATATCTGAAAGGATAAAAAGATCATTGTAGATCATAAAATATTCCCAAAGAGACAAAGAAGAGAAAATTTTGTAGAGCTTTTTAGAAAAATATAAATTGTAAAATATTAATGAAAAATTCAGTAGCACACTCTTAAGATTATTTTATTTTTAAAAGAAAATCAGTAATTTGAAAAAATTAATTTTTTGGCTTCAGTATTAGGTCATATTTAAAAAATAAAGTTAATGGAAATGAACCTTCTAAACCTATTTTTCATTGATATTTGTTTAAAATATCTAGTGCAAGAAAAGAAATAGCATACACACATGAGCAGAAATGAAACAGAAGATTTTCTATTTCTGTACTGATGTTAATATTTTACTCGTCTAAACTACTTATACAACATTGATTTGAGAAACTTAATTTCACGGGCAACAACCAGTATCTGTCAGTGGTCACATCCTCTTATAAAGTAGTCTTGGAGAAAAAATTCATAGTTTTCATTTACCTTGATTAAAAGTGTGTTTTGAGGTTAAAAATACAGGACTCATTTGATTGCGCAAGTAGTAGTCATCTAATTGTTGAAGTACGTTTTATGGCTTATAATTTTTTATGGAGATATAATTTACATACAATAAATGCATAATTCTTAAGTGCCCCCCAGTTACATGAGATTTGACAAATGCTTATTGTTTTCTACAGTGGGTTTTAATGAGTGGGATATTAATTTGGATGTGTGTATACAGGTATTTAACAAATAGATAGCCTGTGCTGAATTGATGGTGTCTGTTTACTTGAGTGCTATGAATACAGAACTCCTAAAAACTCTTATCAGTCAACTTAGGCTGCTATAAAAAATACCGTAGACAGGGTGACTTAATCAACAGACATTTCTTTCTCACAGTTCTTAAAGCTAGAAAGTCCATGATGCTGACAGACTTGGTTCATGGTGAGAGCTTGCTTCTTGGCTTGCAGATGGCTACTTTCTCAGTGTCCTCACTTGACAGAGGGAGAGCACAAGCTCTGTTCTCTCTTCTTCTTATAAGAATAGTAATCTAATTTTAGGAGTCTCATCCTCATGATTTCATATAATTGTAATCATCTTCCAAAGACCCTGCCTCCAAATACCATCATGTTGGGTGTTAGGTATTCAGAATGTGAATTTGAGGGGATACACAAACATTCATTCTGTAACAGCCTTGAATCCCAAGTCTAAATGTGTTGTTCTTCCTAGTCTAGTTGTTTAATTGATGGATTTATACTTTATAACAATGAGTGCTTCTCATAGAACTGTTTATGTTTTATTAATAATAGAAAGGCTATGGTTTAGCCTGACCAAATCTTCTGTCCACTGAAGATTTAAGAGGAAATTCTTGATTCAGGGAATTTCTGGAGAAGAAATCCGTAAAATTACTGTTAATATCCTTGATGCAAAACACCCTGCCTTCTATTGTTCCACCCTATGGGCCTGCTGCTCTTTGTCAGAAAGAAGTCACCCTCTTCTTAATCAGGAATTAATGACAGGTATATAGCGACATGATGATCAAATGATTGTTTTGCTACCATAATTCAACCATAAGTTAACCTTGAAAAATCACTGTGGCATATATATTAAAATATCCGTATGCTTTCTGTATTAGTGAATCATTAAAGTGCTCTCTCAATGTGAAATAAAGTCAAGACAGTAAAGGCTGTTATATATATTTTCTTAATGTTGTTTTATCAATACTTGAAATATGGAAGCCAGTAATTTATGACTTTTTACGTTCACAGGTATAAAAATGTCTGTAACTTCAGATTTATTTATTGGGGCCTGTGTTAAGATTTGCTGTATGCTATTTTCTCCTTACAGTCAATCTCCACCACGGCCCTCCCCCCCCCCAAAAAAAAACAAACTAGAAAGGAATATAAAATGCATTAAACTAAGTCAGTGAATTAAAATGAAGTTGTTATTCACTAGAAGGCAGATATTTTACAGATGACTTCACTGTTCCTGATAAATGCTCATAATTAAATTGGAATGGGATTCTCCCCCAGGTAGAGATGGACATTCTGCAAATGAAAGAGCACTGGAAGGCCAAGACTTGTGGACAAAAATGAAAGTAGAGAAGGGATGTTCTATTGAAACTACTTCTAAAATTTTGTTGGTATTAGATACTAATGCTTAGTTATCATACTGAAAATTTTAAGGAGGTGGATATCTATTTATTCACTTGTCTTTTTATAGTTCCCTCTCTTAGAATGTACCTCCCTCCTTCTGTCCTTCCCCTCAACTTGAATATTAAGAAACTGGCTGGAAAATTATGAGATGGTAAATGTGCATTTTGCCACTAACTGCTTTAAAATATTAACATTGTGTTGTAGTTTTTGCAAATACTCACCAGTTTGAAGCTTGGGGACGATGTATATGATTTTCATTACATTTTAAACATTAATTTCAGTTTGTATTTGAGGGTAGAGTAATGGTAAGTTTTAATAACTGTTGTCTGTTTGTAGAAACAACCATCTCCTTGTTGGTAAATGCAGCTATTAAAACTGAAAGGAAAATCACAATGGAGAAGAATACATTAAAAACTAGTGAGGAGAGAATAGATTTCTATTTAAAACCACTTCTTGCATCGAGATAAAATTCAACTGCTTCTGAAAACTTTCTACATTTGCTAACACTTTCTTCTCCCTCTAATTGAAGAGAAAACATGCCATTAAGAGAAACAAAAAACTGTTTTGTGTTATTTCTCATCCACCTACTTTGATTGGCAGTTACCCTTAGAGCTATTCTGAAGGTCAAAGTTGAAGTAGCATGAATGACTTTGCATTTTGAAGGTGAAAGAAGGCTGCTTGAAAGTAGATTAACTGTGGCTAACTATCCTAGCATGAAAAGTCGCTCAGTCGTGTCCGACCCCTTGCGACTCCATGGACTGTAGCCTGTCAGGCTCCTCAGTCCATGGAATTCTCCCAGCAAGAATACTGAAGTGAGTTGCCATTCCCTTCTTCAGGGGACATTCTGCACCCATGGATCGAACCCAGGTCTCCCACAGTGCAGGCAGATTCTTTACTGTCTACACTCATTGAAGAGTAGCCAAATGGCGAAGTGAATGAATCAGGCTGGAGTCTGAGGTTGCAAATAATAAAAAAATGTTTTCACAGGGAACATGAATGTGGTGTATCAATACTAAACAAGATCTGTGCTAAAAAGAACCTATAAGCTTATATAATATTAGGCATAATATACGCTTATATTTCATGCATTAGACCTGGTTTTACCTGGAGATTATCATATGGGTAGCTCAGCTGGTAAAGTATCTGTCTGCGATACGGGAAACCCCGTTTCCATTCCTGGGTTGGGAAGATCCCTGAAGAAGGGATAGACTACCATTCCAGTATCCCCTGGGAGGGGAGGGAAAGACTGGGAGTTTGGAATTGACATGTGTTGTTGTTTAGTCACTAAGTCATATCCACCTCTTTTGCAACCCCATGGACTGTAGCCCACCAGGCCCCTCTGTCAATGGGATTTCCCAAGCAAGAATACTGGATTGAGTTGCCATACCCTTGAGGAGATCTTCCTGACCCAGGGATTGAGCCTGTGCCTCTTGTGTGGCAGGCAGGTTCTTTACATCTGAGCCACCAGGAAAGCGATGACATATACATGCTGCTATATTTAAAATAAATAGCCTGTATGGCACAGGGAATTCTACTCAATATTCTGTTACAACCTAAATGGGAAAATTTGGAAAAAGAAGATGCATATATAACAGAATCACTTTGCTGTATACCTGAAACTAACATAACATTGCTAATCAACTATACTCCAAAATAAAATAAAAATTTATAAAAAAGTTTTACCATCTATGAATTCCTACAGAAAAATAGAACTAAAACATGAAAAATAGCTGCCTCAAAAGTACCAAAGATCCTCTGGTCAATGTTTCACTGTCATTGTAAGATTTTAAATTGTGGGTACCCCTCAAAAGTATTCTAGTTTTTAATAATAGACCACCATAAATTTTATACGTAATAAAAATTCCGACTTGGCTTTCTAAAATTTAATATTCATAGTTTTGTCAAGTAAAAGTTACTTTCCTTTTTTCTGAAGAGGAAACTGAAAATTTATAGAGTAGTTAAGTGTCTCAACTACAGGCCTTGTATATGGTGCCATAATAATATTATTCAGAGAATGTGTTATTGTGGGGGTGGGGGACAACTCACAACAACTAGCAGGTAATGAAGCAGGAATTCAAATCTTTCTCTGACTCCCAAACACTTTGAAGCCATAAATATTTTTTTCTTGCCAAACTTACCCTTCCCCAGGGCTACTAGAAAATTGTAGCACTAGACTAAATTGGTGTTCTAATCTATTCTGGCAGTCAGTGCTGGTCCTGGCAAACCTTTTCCCAAAGTTATTAGACAAGTTTGCAAATCAAGGTCAAGAAATGTATCTAAGGAATTGCATAAAGGCAAGAGCTAAGGGTATTAAGCATTGTGTAGATTCATATGTAAAGATAAGAGGATCTGTCTATATAATAATCAAGAATTCGGGAATTTTGAATTCCTTAGCCTAGCGCTTGAAGCTCCCATAATGTTGGTTTTTAATGTTTTTCAAGTTTCCTCTTTCAGAAACCCTTCTTTACATACTCTTATGCTTCTTTCTTATTGCTTTCTACACCCTTCCCTATACTCTCCAGTCGCTGTCTCTGCTCAAACTAGTCTATGTCTGAAATCGCTTCCATTATCTATCTACTTGATAAAATTACCATCTATTCTTCATAGTACTTCAAAGTACTTGCTCGCTTTTCCAAAATCCTCACATGTTTTGTTTTTTTTTCCCTTACATGTTATAACTCAGACTGGTCTGTCCTGAGGTCAGTGATTATGTCTTTGATTCCTATATTATTACAAATAAGAATCAAATAATTATAGAAAGAGTGGAGGAGTTGTGAACTCCTAGCAGTCAAGGATCTTATTCATTGTTACATCCTCAGAACAGCCTAGCTATTGGGGAGATAGAATGCTGGTGTACAAAGAACATAGAATCAAATATAGTTTTTAAACTATATGCAGAATTATTTCTTAAATATTTATAGGATTTCATTGAATCACTTTTTAGATGGTAATGCCAAGGGAAATAGAGATGAATGGTAAAACACTTATCCTCAAAACGGTTGCAGTCTTGAATTCAGGCCTTCCACACATGAAACAAAGCAAACCTTACAAAACACACTATAAATAAATATTAAATAAGGTATATGTGTAGTATTTGGGAGGGGAGGGATGTAAAGAAGGATGCAAACAATATGAATCGAGATCAAAGTGAGTTTGGTGTAAAATTTTTGGTATGAGGGGAAGTCAGCCAAGCTCTAGAGCAAAAGCTGAATTCTAGAGAATAATTGTGAAATAGGTTTACCCATGCAAGACCTTGAAACCCCAAGTAGACTTTCCAATCTTGCCACTTTGACTCCAGGTTCATTTGACATATGTATGTATATTGAGGGGCTTCCCTGGTGGCTCAGATGATAAAGAATCCTTCTGTAATGTGGGATATCCGGGTTCAATCCCTGGCTTGGGAAGATCTCCTGGAGAAGTGAATGGCTACCCATTCCAGCATTGACCTAGGCCTACTGTTCGAGCCTCACCATACTCCTTTCGTATACCCTTTATTGTGGTTACACTGAGCTTTCCGCTATTTCCTGAACATGATCATTTTTTCTGGCCTTACTGCATGTAAAACTCAAGTATCATTTGACATAATTGCTTATGCTGTCCTAATTGAAGCACTTATGTCTTTTGGCTACCTTGGTTTTTCTGTTATCTCACTGGCCATTTATCAATCTCCTTTTCATTGATTTCTCTTCTTCTGCTTGATTTTGAATTATTGGAATGCCACAGGGCTCCATCTTGGCCTTTCTCTGCTTTCTCTGGTTCCCTAGGTGATTTCTTTTTTTTTTTTTGGGGGGGGGGGGTCTGGGCTACAAAATCTAAATACTTATCTGTAGTAGTCCTGCCATCCATGGTGGGCCTGAAACTACAAAGAGTACAAAATTCTACATATACTGTGTTTTGCCTTATACAGGCACACACCTCAGAAATATTTTAAAGTCAATTCCAGACCACTGCTATAAAACAAATATCATAATGAAATGAAAGTGAAAGTGTGAGTCACTCAGTTATGTCTGACTCTTTGCGAGCCCATGAACTCTAGCCCGCCAGGCTCCTCTGTCCAGGAAATTCTCCAGGCAAGAATACCGCAGTGGATTGCCGTTTCCTCTCCACAGGATCTCCCCGGCCTGGGGTGGAGTCTGGGTCTCCCACATGCAGGCGGATTCCGTGCCATGTGCCACTAGTGAAGCAAGTCAAATGAATTTTTTGGTTTCCCTGTGCATGTAAACTTAGGTTTATACTATACTGTATCTGTTAAGTGTATAAAAGAGTTCTGTCTAAAAAAACAATATATATACCTTAATTAAAAAAGAATGCTTTTGGAAAGATGATGCCAATAGTCTTGCTTAGTATAAGGTTGGCACAACCCTTCGATTTGTTAAAAAAAAAAAATGGTGAAGCAAAATAAAGCAAAGTGCAATATAATGAGGTATGCCGGTACATACATACCTATAATAAGGTTTAATTTATTAATTAGGCACAGTATTAAATTAGGTAAAAGATAAACAACAATAAATGTTGATAGAAAAGTTATAACAATATATACTGTATTAAATATTACAGCAATGTGGACTTTCTCTCAGAATATCTTATTGTGTAAATACGATGCCTTTTGCACCTTAATTAAGTGCTTTCACACACTGTAGCCATAACTTTTGGAAGTAGAGGTGAGACTGTGACTAGTATGATTTCTTTTTCCTTCATTACAATTTCATGGGTAGAAGATTCATTCTTACTGTTGAGTTTAGCAAACTTGGTATACATTTTTTTTTTTTTTTTTAAACCTTTACCTGTTCACATCAAGGAAACACTTTATGGCTCCTCTTTGTCATATCCAAATTGCCACTATCACTACTCTTGTGGTTTGTGGCTATTATTAAGTAAAATTAGGATTGCTTGCATGTAAGGACCATGATAGTTGATCTGATAACCAAGATAACTGCTGAATGATTTCTGGACATAAGGATGATTCATGACCCAGGTGGGATGGAGCAGGAGAGCATGAGATTTCATCATGCTATTCAGAACAACCTGCAATTTAAAACTTAGAAATTGTTTATTTTTGGAATTTTTCCATTTAATATCTTTTGGACCTTGGTTAACTGCAGATAACTGGAATTGCAGAAATGGAAACAGGATAGGGGGATGCTGTTTTGTGTGCTATCAACTTTCCTGCTCTCAGTTCAGTAGTTCAGCCACTCGGTCGTGTTCAGTTCTTTGCTATCCCTTGGACTGCAGCACTCCAGACCTCTCTGTCCATCACCAACTCCCGGAATTTACTCAAATTCACGTCCATTGAGTCAGTGATGCCATCCAACCACCTCAATCCTCTGTCGTCCCCTTCTCCTGCTTTCAATCTTTCCCAGCATCAGGGTCTTTTCAAATGAGTCAGTTCTTCCCATCAGGTGGCCAAAGTATTGGAGTTTCAGCTTCAACATCAGTCCTTCCAATGAACACCTAGGACTGATATTGTTTAGGATGGACTGATCTTGTTTAGGATGGACTGTTTGGATCTCCTTGCTGTCCAAGGGACTCTCAGGAGTCTTCTCCAACACCACAGTTCAAAAGCATCAATTCTTTGGCACTCAGTTTTCTTTATAGTCCAACTCTCACATCCATACATGACCACTGGAAAAACCATAGCCTTGACTGGATGGGCCTTTGTTGGTAAAGTAATGTCTCTGCTTTTTAATATGCTATCTAGGTTGGTCATAACTTTCCTTCCAAGGAGCAGGCGTCTTAATTTCATGGCTGCAGTCATCATCTGCAGTGATTTTGGAGCCCCCCAAAATAGTCTGTCACTGTTTCCACTGTTTCCCCATCTATTTCCCATGAAGTGATGGGACCAGATGCCATGATCTTAGTTTTCTGAATGTTGATTTTTAAGCCAACTTTTTCACTCTCCTCTCACTTTCATCAAGAGGCTCTTAAGTTCTTCTTCACTTTCTGCCATAAGGGTTGTGTCATTTGCATATCTGAGGTTATTGATATTTCTCCCAGCAATCTTGATTCCTGCTCTAAGCTGTCTTATTCGACACTCAGTTCTTATACACAGCTGTACATCTTATCTCTTTTTGGATCTTAAGTAGGTACTTGAAACTTTAATATACACAAAATTTCACTCAGTTTTTCCACCCAACCTGTTCTTAACCCGATTCTTTGTTAAATGCAATTTCATCTTTCCATTTGCTTAGACTGCCTTGGAGTTATGGTTTTCTCTTGTGTTTCGTTAGTAAGTTGTCTGGTTTTTTCCTTTAAAATACAGCTGAACCTGGCAACTCTTCACTGTCTCTGCCTCTACTACCCTCATTAGCATAAGCCACCAGCATTTCTTGCTGAGACCAGCCGTACCTTGACTCTTTCCACACTGTAGCCAGGGCAACCAGAATGATGTTGTATAAATGTAAGTGTAAATCAGATCTTAACCATTTCCCAATGTAAAACTCTCCAATGGCCTTCCTTTGCAATTACTATAAATATCAAGTTCTTTACCGTGGTCTGTAAGGACCTACATGATCAGACTCCTGCTATCTCTTCGTTACACCAGCCTCAACTTAAATGTCACTTCCTCAGAGATGTCTTCCCCAGCTATTCTACTGAAAATAATTCCCTTCCCCCTGCCCCTCTGCTGCCTTTTACAATCCTGTTTATTTTCTTCACAACACTTAGCATTTTCTAAAGTTACTTATTCATTTACTTGAGTACTGTTTCCTTTATTAGAATATAAGTTTTATGAAAACAGGGACCATGGGTTTTTTTGTTCATGTGTCTAGCTCTTAGAATGGTGTCATAAACATAGGTAGGTGCTTATTAAATACATGTTGACTGAATGAATGAACATGCTGTGTTCTTCCATGTGTTATTTCATTGTCCAAGAAGTGCTACCCATCTCTCTTCCCCAAACCTAATATTTCATCCCTCTTCATTAATAAATTAATAATCCCTTTAAGTTTCTATTTTTCTTCTCCTCTGAAGCTTTTCCTTAGCCCTTTCACCCTTTCACTAAGGCACAATTAAGCACTTGCTTCTCAGTTTTCATTGTACTTTTTTCAATTTCTTAGTTTTGCTTGTTACATTATACTACAGCTGTTTATGTATCTGTCTGCCCTCATTAAATTGCGAATGTTTTCATGAACAGGAACTGTATGTTATTTGGGTTGGTTTCCTTAGCATCTGGAATAATGCAATGCATTCAGTTAATATTGACAAATAAATGAATAAAAATCAGAAACTTGATTCCCATGGTAGTTTACTAGAAGATAACATTGCTTTTGCCGTGTGAATTTATAATTTATTCATTATTAAACAAATATTTATCTGCAGTGTGCCAGACATTACGCTTAAGTGGTAAGGCTACAATGACAAAGGTCCCTGCCCAAAGAAACTGTATTATTTTCTTTGATCTTGATTAATAATAGTTCATGCTATATATTGGTGTTTCCTAGATATTTTGAATCTGTAATTAACCTGTGAACCCTATGGGAGACACCAAGATACAGATAACTGCCTAATTCTAATCTTACTTTGTACGTATATCTATCCCATCGTTACATATTGGCAAAGGAGGAGTGGTGAATGCCAGAATCGTATATTATTTTTTATTCCATAAGCATGGCATAATTACACTTGAGACTAGCAATACAGATTCTTCATATGTAAAGGTGACATTTAAAAATTTTTATTGTTGTTAGTGCTTTTTAATATTATCATAAATCGAACCATGGCTTATGTTTCTTAATTTATGTGGCTAAGTGTATTTATTATTTGTGATTCTGGCACATTTCTTACTATTTGGAACTTTGGCACAGAGTTTGATGTTGCTTTGAATTCTCCAGTTTCTAAATACTGGGGTTTTCTGAGTCCTAGTGAAAGCATGTTATTTTGAAGGAATTATGGTATAGCAATTAAAATTCTGTAGATTTCAATGCTTTCTCAATTTTTACTGAAGCTGTATTTCTGTTCCTGTACAATACTCATGAGTATCGTTTCAAATTTCTGTTCTTCCAGATCTGCTGTTTCACTTGGAAACCAGAGTCTTTGAGTGTACATTTTAGTAGCATATTTGGAATTTAATATAGTTGACAAATTTGCTTCTCTTGGTGAAAATACATGTGTAGGCAATAGCATATGACTTGTAGAAATCCTTATGTATGCAATGTATTTATAATTGAAGTTTAAAAACACCTTGGTAGAGAAGGAGTTAACAAGTTAGCTCCCCTTGGTTGTTCTCAGCATGCTCTCTTGCCTTTAGGAGCTGAAAAGATGATAACATTGGGCCCGGACATGCCTGTGTGGAGGTTATGGTACTCCTGGGGTTTTTGCAGCTAACTGTAAAGCAAGCTAGAACTTGTTCATCTCAGAGTTCCTTGTTTTTCTTTCAACCCTTTCAGTGCCCTGCAGGAGTCATTAAATCAAAACTTCATGCTGATCATCACCCACCGAGAAGTCCAGCGGGAGTACAACCTGAACTTCTCAGGAAGCAGTACCATTCAAGAGGTGAGTTATGTCTCACAGCTAAGGAATAAAGGTAGCTCATTATAGCTAATGTTGACCCTGTTAAAGAGGGCTTATCTGTTCTGGTTGGAAACTCTCTTTATGTTTCATTATTGGCTTCTTAATTTTAATTAACTGGAGCATCAATGATTACTGTAGATATATTACTTGACATAGAAAGATAGATGTCGTAAATGAAAGCTCTTGATAATTCTTAAAATAGTCAACTTTTAAAACCTTTCTTAAAAATAACTCATTGTTATATATTTCAGTTTTATAGTAATTATTCAGAATACTAATTTGAAAATTATTGATAGCATGCATTTTCAGACATGCTTATATTTTATTTGAACGGTTGCTCTCAAATATATTATTTATAATATGTATCTGCCTGCTTCCAAAAGGAATTGAAGAGGCTTTTCTTAAGCAGCTGAATTCCAGCCTTGGGCAGTATTCTAGAGATGCTGTAGGAACCCAGTCATTTCGCTCAGAGTGTCTAATAAGAATCTATTTATAGTGTCAATATTTTCTTCAGCGGAGCCAACCACCACCACTGTTTCAAAAAAGAACCTTCCCCAAGAGAGAAGAGGTAACTTCTTGTCTGTGGCCCAACCCACCTAAAAGCTAGTAATTTTTCTCCTTGGATGGGGCGGGGCAGATATATGTAAGGCTATGATGAGACTTGTGTTTAGAAACAGTGAAATGATAATTATGTCACATTACCTCTTGTAAGATATGAAGACAGCAATCATGTGTCTAATCATATTTTTATTAATCATGTTTAATCTTGGATTATTTCATAAATTTTTTTTGGACTACATTGCTTAAACTAATTATTAATGTCATATTGAAAGAACAAGTTTCCACCCTAATCGTATTTCAGAAGTATATGAATTGTTTCCGAAATGGCTGGACAGTTAATGGTTTTCTTTTTTCATTTTATCAATAAATTTCAACTGCTGAGTTTGGCATAAATAACTCATTACATGAAGTTTATTTTCTCTGTTTATCACTTGAATAGTTTATTGACCAGTAACTAAGATTTAAAAAAATTTTTTTGGCCCCTAATTTGAATTTTAGGTTTAAATTATTTGATCTTTTTCTAAGATTTTAAATACAGTAACTGCCATTTCATTTAAAATCTCTAAAATGGATGTTCTGTTCTCTGAATTTAAAATTTAATTCCTTTAAGAATCACTGTTGTTTTTATGTTAAAAATAATAAAGTAAAAATAACAACTCTGGCCCTATTGGAAAGTTATTCTTGAAACCTCATGATTATGAAATTTAAATTATATATTGAATAAAATTAAATAAGAAATTCAGTTTGATAATAAATAACCTCAATTTAATGAAGAAAAGTACAGATAATGAGAGATAAATTTCATTGTTATTGATTTACTTTTTTAAGTTGAAGACTAGTATAATGCATGGAGGATAAATATAGACTGCCCTATTTTTCTTTTTGATTGAGATTTTTATAGCCGAAATTTTACCTTTTTTTGTTTTTTGTATTTTTTAACATTCCCAGTTTTTATAGTGTGAGTGTGTTTCAGCTTTCTCCCACAAGAGGGCAGAGAGGACTATTAAACTGATAGTCTAAAAATGCCATTCAGTGTTTTCAAATTAGCTTCTCTTATATTAACAAAAAGGAGCATAATGGCCAAGTTATTGTTTGATTTACAGATAATTGGCACATTGCAGAGAGGAGACTTAATTTCACCCTTTTAAATTAAACAGGGAGATTTAAAAAGACATAAAATATTCATTAATGTTCGGTGATTATAAAGTAGTGGCATATATTTATTTTGCCTTTATTACTGTTTCGATGGGAAAATACTGCAAATATTTCCGAAATCGAGTTGGCCATACTGACAAGTTGAAATGTTTAAGCAGCGTTAATGCAATCTGCTCACACCTGATATCCTATGCAGAATGATTCAAAATGACTACATCAATTATTAAAAGAAATACTTAAAATTCTGTAAATGTGCCATTGTACGCCACAGTTGGCTGAAACTGTTCTCTGTAGCCTGCTATTTAGATTATCAAATATATTTTAAGCTTCAAGGACTTGAAAACAGTAAATCCTTTTACATCATTTTCTAAATGAAAAATGTCTCAAAAATATTTTTGCAGATGGATGTTCTTAAATGATTTTCTTAACAAGAGTTTGATTTTTTCTTTTTTTCCTTCTCTCTCTCTCTCTCTTTTTTCTTTTTAAAAAGTTGACCTAAAATAATATTTTGAAATACTAGTTGCCAGGAAAAAAATAAATAACTTTCATTTCTCATATCTGTGGGCAGACAGGTACGCATAGGCTCTTTTATTCTGTACAGGTTAGAAAGGAATGTGGATTATACTCTTTAGGCCTTGGGTCCTACTCTGTAGGCCTAACCCTAAGACTTTTCTTCTTCAACTTGTGGAATACCTGGAAGGGGATTCAGGAGGACAAAATGCTCTTATGCTACAGCCTTGCAACCCACAGTGACACTTAAATACATGTATTTTTTTGCAGTAGCCTGATGGAAAGTCAGGTTGCAACACAACAAAAATATAATCTTGAAATGATTTTACAATGTTACTTTATAAATGCTAGAAATTTTGCTATTACTGTGGAAGCTTAATGATATCATATATTCTAACTTGTAAATTAATTTTTGTCACCAGTTTCAGAAATCTCTTTTCAGTATTGTTTAAAAGGTTCAAGAAGAATTCTAAGCAACATATGAGAGAAAGGAAGAAATTTTTTTTAAACTTGATTTTATTTTTCACTTAATAGTATATTATTTTTGTTTTAGGTGGGAAAAATGTCATTTTGGATGTATTTTGAAAGTCTTGTATTTTAAAAAGAAAATTTGTAATATTTACCCTCTAAAGGGAAAGTTCTATTAAATGAAATAGGGTCGAAAAAAGCACTATAATTTCAAATTTTAACTAACAAAATACATTTTAAAAAATACTGACTTGGAAAATAGAACTTAGATGCAGTTTGAATTTTAAATAACTCTTCATTGACCATATGTTCCTGCAAGTTAGTGGTGGTAAACCAATAGTTGTACAAGTGTTTGTTCATTCTGGCTCTGTGGTCTCTTGCCTCACAATGCATGACTTATGTCCTTTGGGTGCTCTAGATTTTAATTTAAGCTAGTTAGATATTGAGGTTATTTTTTTAAGCTCTTTACAAATCCTTCCACTTACATTATCCTCCTACTTGAGGAAAAGGCAATATTAGTATAAAAAGGTCAAAATGAGGGTTGCAAGTAGTCATAAGAATAAAAAATCCATTATCCTTTTCCATTATGACAAGATAGTTTATAAAAATTATCAAATAACATAACGATAATTTCATGACAGTTCTACTTTTGGGGTCCTCAATTAGCTGGTTCGCACACTGTAGTGACTTTCCTTGAAAATTTAAACAAGCTAAAAAAAAAAATTTAAACAAGCTTACCTTAATTTAATGAATTTTCTACCCTGAGAATTTAGATTTTTTTAAACAGTTAATTGTATAGATCTAAGTAATTCTGTCTTCAAATACTATTAAAGATCTGTGGTTACAAATGCACTTGGGATTGGTTAAATTAAGGGAAAGAAAAGATTGATTTGCCTACTGCAAATCCTAATCCCAGGTGTGGAAAAGGATATAAAGTCCCTGAAATCAAGCCAACTTTTCTTGGAAACTAATTCTTTGTTGTCCATCTTGCTATTGCAGAAGCTCCTGTTAGACAAAATATCCACTTTGCTTTATAGATGTCATACAAACTTAAGGAATACACACATGACCCAGGATAACAAAGATTAAGGGAACTAAGTAATTTTGGTTCTGAATCATGGAGTAGTATTCCATGTCTCTTACAGCAGAAGGCATGATGAATAGCTACTGGAATTATTTAAATTCTTTTCTGAGTTTCACTTTATCCTAAAATTCTCACTGTTCTTGTTAATGTTGATATATTTCTTAATGGGAATTAAAGGGAAAAATTGACAACCTATAAAGATACATCTTATATGAAATAGTAGAACATTTTACTATTAATACTAGTGATTGTTAAGTAGGAAGCTACAACTTTGAATTAGCAAGTAGAAGTAAATTAAATAACTCATACCAGTCCTTGAAAATAATGTCGGCTAAATAACTGTGAAATCATGAGGCTAATTCTGATTCTGCAAATTTGAAATTCCTGTTAGGGTTTTGTGTGCATTTTTCTTTTCCTACTTTCTCAACTTGCTTGACTAACATATATTTCAAACTCTTCTCCTTTAGTGCTAGAGGTTAGTACCAGTAATTAAATATGTAGTCTTTTACATATTATACTAAGGAGCAATTTTCTAGTAGTGTATTGACTGTAACTTCTTAACTAATATGCCCTTTCTATATATGTTTTAGATATAGTTTGTTTGTTTATTTGTTGGTTTGTTTGTTTTCCAGTATGGAGAGTGTAGGGGCTAGCACAGAACTGAAGAGTAGGGAGATGAGAATGTTCATATGCAATAGGATAAATTAAATTGTGTGCTTATTTAATTAAAAGTTTAAGTGGTTTATTTTTATTGCAAGATAAATGACATATAAACTCAATTAGAATGAACCCATTTTAATTAGCATGTATCATAATCTGATTTTTTAAAATTTGAAATCACAAATGATATCTAAGCAAGAATAAAAGATAATTTCTTAAGCAAATGGGCATTGAATTCAAGCCTTTATTCAGGTTTCAGAAAAGGAGATTATGAGTTTCTTTTAAATATGCATGTATAAGTTTCAAGTTGCATTTTATAACAGAGATGTGTTGCAGTTATGTTATTTCAAATGAACAAATCAGTAATGATCAGTTTATAAATATTGGGGTTTTCTGTGATGCTTAATAAATTATCTCCTTAGAATATACATTTAATATTTACAATGACAAGTCTTTCTCTCCCTCTGAAAGTATTTTAAAATAATCTCTATTGGGCATTTTTTTTTTTAGCCCATGTAAGTATTTCTTCTCCTACATTTCAAGAAGATAGAAACAATGAAATTTTGTTAAAAAGTTGACAGTGCGTTAGACCTTTGTTACTTAAGGTACGTGTTTCCTAACAACTTCCTGGCCGACTGTATTTCATAATCTGTGATTTGTGTGTTGGTAGGTTTTAAATGCCTGGGGTAAGAGATATTATGTTCAGTTATCAGAAACTAATAAACATAAGACATTTTTATATGCAAGAAAAGGCAGAGAGTAAATAATTGCACTGGTGACCAATACTGTAATAATCCTGTTTTACAATATGCACTTGACAGGTTGTAATAGTGCTAATTGAAGAGACTAATTCACACTTGCTTCATTCTATTCAAAGGCAAAATCAGCAGCTTGTTTTGCTTTTGACCAGATGGTCCTCATGAACACCTACTGTGCACTTTAAGTGCTTTACTAGAATTACAAAGGCTGGGGGGCTGCGTTAGACTCCAAATGATTTGAGGAGAGAGAGGGGGGGGGAAATCCCTCTGTGCTCAATGGATTTGGTGCAAGTAAATTAATTCTAGTAGACCCATTACACACTGAGCCCCCTTTTCAAAGCTCCGAGCCTCCTCGCTTGCTCTGTAGCAATGAGAAAGAGAAAGAGAAAGGCAGATTACTGCAAACAGAAATAAAAAAAAGGGGGTATGAAAGGGAGAAAAGAGGCCTTGAAGCCTTTCATATCATTTGAGTTTTTCAAGTGCGTTATTTTTGGGGAGGGTGGATGTCTGAAAAGCCAATTGGAGTTTTTTTTGTTTTAAAGTGCGCTATTTAAGCACCATGAATATAGGCGCAAGAGCAACAGTTGACTGAGTTTACTGTGGTGAAGCTTTGTGTTCAAGGATGAATCAAATTCATTATATTCAACTCTTTGTGTTTTAACATGAATGTAGGGTTAGTTTCACAAGACTGTGTCTGTTTAGGATAATTATAATTTAATATTTTCCTTTCATAAAGTTATCACTGTAGATGTCTAAAATTTTAATCAAAGCAGATTTTGTACATTGACTTTGAAGCACCCTGACAGTTTAAAATTCAAAGGAAAGCTTTTTTAGTTTTCGAAAGAAAAGAAAGGCTCATTCTAATGGCATTGAAGCAGAGATTATTATAACTAATTAGAAGTCACACATCTGTTAGCTTTTGGTTTGTGACTTACTTATGAATTTTTTGAGTAAAATATATACTTTAAAAATATATCGCTGTTACTGAGTAAACCCAAAGGGATAAAATGCACTTAAAAGAGAACCACTTATTTGAGCCAACCATTTTTCCAAGTCTCCACATGGTACCATAAAAATATATAATGTATTAAAATCCATTAAATGTAAATTGGACTTGTGTAATTAATAACCTTAAGTTCAAATGGACTTCCAAATAAATTGTTTTTGCACAGCTCTGCTTAGCATAATTCTGATTAGTAACCAAAATTATCATAAAATAAAAGAGAAAGTATAAGCAAACCCAGTTTGTGCAAATTTATAGTTATTTTTTATTCTTAAAGCTGTTTGTGTACAATTGTAACTTGGAATACTGACAGTGTAAAATAATTCCTACTCTACAGTATATGGATTAAAATACAAAGGATCACATGCAATTTATTTTGTGCGTTTTTATTTTTCAGGCATAATTCTCTTACGATATATTTTTGTTCCACAGTTTACTTTTGTTTAATGGCACATATTACACTGTAATCAAGTTTATTTTAAATATAGCCATTAGCAAAGAAAAACAGAATCATACCAATAGTATATGACTTATGTGATAATTATAAACATTTTACAAAAAATAAATGTCTAGAGTTTACATTTTGGCATAATGCACCAATATGCTTTAGATGTCAATATGTTTTAGTTATATTCTTAGAAAATAAAATATAGAAATATAAAGACAACCACAAAATCATTTAAAATTTTACTTTTCAAAGACGTTTAATGAAGAGGATAGCCTGCTGCTTGATATTTAAATTAAATTAAATTAATTTCCTATTAATGCAGTCATTACTTTGGGGCTTGTTCATTCAAATATAAATTGTAGGCTGGAGAGGAATATAAGGGGAAATCCCCAGACTTTCAACTAACAAAATATCCAATGAAATTTATAAGCAATGAGGTGTTAATGAATTGATATCCTTGGGGGGAAAGAGATTTCAGGAAAAAATCTGAATGATTAGGGGAACTTACTGAAAAAATTTTTTCGCAATAGGCTATTTAAAATAAAGGTAAGACTACTAGATTCTCTTTCTTGTAGGTACCATAAAAAGCTATGTTTTATGCAGTAGACTAAATTTTTTTGCAGTAGACTATTTAAAATAAAGGTAAAACTACTAGATTCTCTTTCTTGTAGGTACCATAAAAAGCTGTGTTTAAAGCCAGACCCTCATTTAGCAGAAGTGGATTGATCATGACCATGCAGTCATTTGTTTAGGTGGGGCTCAATCTTTGCTTTCACACACACAGTAGTTGGAGCTTTTCTCCTCATGAAGAAGAGTTTATTTCAGTATTAAAATATTAACCCCTAGATTCCTGAATGTCAGAGACAAGATTCTCTTCTATGGGTAAAGGTTGGAAAATACTGTGGTTTATATACCTTGGTAAATACCACATTACTTAAGCTGAGACGTGTTTTAACATTTTACTATCCTTTAGCCATAAAATAAGAATTATATAGCTTCCTTTATATAGATATAAAAATATTAAAGAGAATTATGTAGCCTCCTTTATATAATTATAAAAATATAAAAGAGAATTATATTTTCCCCCTCACCCCACTCTCCCCCCAGCAAAAACATAAACAAAAACAAAGAAGCAAATCAAAGTGTGGGTAGGTGAATGAACATAAAGTGCTTATACATAAGCTAGACTAAGACTAGGTGTATAAAAAAAAGGTCTGCATATAGGAAATATTTACATGTTTATCTGTATACCAAACATTTGTCTATAACCTCTTAAAATGTCTGCGTATGGTAATTTTTCTTTTGTCCTAATGTGTCTTGTATGTGGCCTAATACTATTTAGCCAAGTAATTACCCTTTTTCAAACGTATCTATTTTGGCAAATAAACTTTAAAAAATTTTGTTGCTCAGTCTAGGGCTGTATTACCTTATTATTACCCTCAATGTATTCCTATTATTATTTTCTTAAACATTTTTTTAGAAGAAAAAGACTTTAAAAGCTCATAGCAAACATTTTCTGTAAATGACAAAATGTATTCCTTGCTTTGTGGTCATTGCGTGACCAGACAGTAGAGTACTGGATTGTTGTAAGGTTTTTACAGCTGCAAGGCAAAAGCATCTGTTCATTGCAAAGACGGCATTGTTTAATTTTGACACTGACTTTTCCATGTGTCTTGTACCAAGGACTGGATTAGATGCCCCTTAGATGAAATTTGTTTTAAGTTGCTCCCAAAGTGCAGCTGTCCCCATAAAACAGACACACAGGATCAATCAGAATCTTTGTACAAGGGTCACCTCACTAGGCAAGAGAGGCTCAGAGGAAGAATGTTAATGATATTGTTTATCATGAATAACTGCAAAATTAGTTTCCAGGCTGGTTTAGTATATGTAGAGTCCCCATAGCTTCTCCCCCCACCTGCTTTTTAGGGCAACAGAATCATTATTAAATATTTAGCTTTTAAACTGAAATATAAATAGTCAAGATGCCTGTGTATGCATTAGGCACTATTCTGCAGTCAGTTGCAAGGAAAACGATCAGTTTATTGGCCAATAAAGTAGTAATTGACTGAAAATAAAACTCAGTCTAAAATAGCTCTGGTAAAATCTTGAGAAGTGGACATTTTTATAGAATGATAATTTTTCTTTAATGTTTCAAGTGAGTGAAAAATGAAAGAGCACCTCACTTTCCTGGTTTCCTGGGATTGTGTGAATTTCTACCCAGCTGGTCCAAATTGATTGATACAGGGCCAAATATTTGTCTGCCTACATTTCAAAGTCTATAATTTGCTAATGAATTGTGGTAATAATCTTTCATCATACATGAAAGATTTAGCCAAACAATTTGCTAAGTATGTATTTTGATCATAAAATTTTTGGACTTACACCAAGCTTTACATCTATTTTACAGCTAATACATGGGGGTGGAGGGAGAGCAGGGGGAGAAATGATATTGAACATGGACACTTGATGGAAGAGGATGAAGGAAACAAGAGGAAAGAAGGTACTTTGGAAAAGAATAATGCTGGGAAAGACTTATAAATGACAGTGGAAAACCAATTAGATTTGCACATAGACTGCAAAATAGAATTTTTAAAATGCCAGCAGAGTTTTAGTCTTCCGTGTCTAGAGGTATGGAATCCATGTGACTGAACACAAGACAGAGATATTTCCCTTTTTAGCCACAGCTATTCCATACATTGATTATGGAATAATTTGCTAAAATTTATGCTACAAAAGTCAGATGCCCACAAATTAGAAATAATTAAAAGTATTAGTATAAAAACCAGATGTTTGTTCTGTTTGATTTTGAGACATTAGGTGGGAAAAAACAGTGAAGAAATAAATGATTGCACCAATTTCAGAAGGTGAGAGAGGAACTTCCTGGTTAAACTTTTACTAGGAATGACTAGAAATGATTGTAGGCATCCAAGAGAGAATTATTTTCTGTCTCCAAAACAAATACTGGGCTTATATCTGTGAGGGGATACTTAGGATTAAATAACCAACATTTGAGAAAGTACAAACTTTTATTTATGTTTTTTGGGAGGACAGCATAAATTCTATACCATAGGAAGTCCAAGATTAAGTTATTGAGTGAGAAGACAAGAAAATGTTCTACATAAAACTATCTTATAAATGTAATTTCTCTTTCATTATTAGAGATCAGGGAACCATGACTCCCTATTTGACTGCAATAATCTGAATTGCTTTCAAGTTGTCCATAAGGAAGATATTTATTGATACTAATAAAATTCTCCTTGCTTTGTAAGCAGAGAGTTAAAAATAAATTAAAAAGAAGAAAGAAAGCCACGAAGTTGAAGGAGAAAAACCATGTTATGAAAGAGACTGAAACTTCCATTTTGTAGATTTTAAACCCAAACACGTCTAGAATTTTTACATACCTGCTGTACCTCTTGAATATGTCACACTGTGAGAGCATGACTCTGTATCCATTTATGTAACACTGCGAGAGCATGACTCTGTATCCATTTATGTAATTCTTTTTGTTCTCTGATAGTGATAGAACCTAATGTTAAGTACAGTGAATGTCTATCCAAGATTCAGTGTTATAGGTTTTAGTCTAACAGTATTTCTCAGTTGGCAATTAATTAACTTGTGATAGTGGAAAGATTATTGCATTATAATACAGTGAATCTGAGGTCTAAACCCCCTGCCACTAGAAACCTATATGATCATCTAGGCCTGAGTGGCCTGGTATTTCTTTTTCGTTTGTTTGGATTTTTCAGTGTAAGACTGCAGAAGCTGTTTTTGCTAGTGAAAATATAAAATGAACCTTAAAATATGCGTAAAGTCCCTGTGTCTCATTGAACTTGTTAGAAGCATTTTTGTCCTTCTATTTGCCTTGTGTTTGTTTTCCTTTTCATGGTAGGCTCCTTGAGGGCAGGATCTCAGTCATTTAATCTTCATATTACAGCACTAAGCCTAGTGCCTAGTGCCTTTTAATGACTGTTGAATGAGCAAATATTTACATGAATTAGCATTCAGTGATTGAAAAGAAATTTGGAAACCTAGACTCTAATATCTGATACTTTGCTCTCTCCCTATATGAGTTTGGGTAGTTCATTTAACTACTCCGGGTTTGATTCATCTATAAAAAATAGGACATGATTGGGGCAAGTGGGACGTGGGGCGGGTGGGTAGAGAGAGAGAGAAAGCTTTTTTGTACACACACGGGAGAGAGAGAGCCGTTTGGCTCCTCTTTTTATGTTTTTTTCCCCTTCCCCCGGGCCTGTCCTATGCAAATTGGGCTTAGACAGGAGTACTGTTCTACCTGAAGTCCTCATTCCTGTCCTCTGACCTTCTTTTGACCTTCCTCTGTTCTGTTTTCGTGGGCTTTTCCTTTCCTTGTCTTTTAGCCACTGCCATTTTGGACTCCTTTTCCCTATTCTAACTACCTAAGAGTAGTAAGTGAATTAAAATTCTATGTGAATATCAAGGCTAAGTTACTGCCATGAGAACAGACATATACATCAGTGGGATAGAATTAAAAGTCCAGAAATAACCTGAATCAACTGGATATCTACATGCAAAAGAGTAAAATTGGCTTATTCCTTCACATCGTATACAAAAATAAATGCACTTGGATCAAAGACCTCAATGTAAAAGCTACAACTATAAAACTTTTAGCAGAAAACATAGAAATGATTTTGTGACCTTGGGTTAGACAATGGTTCCTTAGATATGACACCAAAACATAAATAACAAAAAGAAAGTAGGTAAATTGAGCTTCATCATAATTAAAAACTTTTGTGCGTCCAAGAGCAGAATCAATAAAGTGAAAAGACAACTCACAGAATGGAAGAAATATTTCCAAATCATACATTGGTAAGGGACTTTATCTCAAATGTGTGAAAACCTCTTAACAGCTCAAAAAGAAAAATAACCCAATGGTAAAATGAGGAAAAGTTCATGCTTATGTGCTAAAATACTACAGTAGGGGTACTGAAGGTAAACTGAAGACCTCCAGGGCGTCTTCCTGATCCAGGAGTTGAACCAGTGTCTCTGCATTTCCTACATTGCAGGCAGATTCTTTACCTACTGAGCCATCAGGGAAGACTGTGCAATCAATAAGCACATGAAAAATTGCTCTCCATCTTTAGTCATTCAGTTCATTTCAGTTCAGTCGCGACCCCATGAACCACAGCACGCCAGGCCTCCCTGTCCATCACCAACTCCCGGAGTTCACCCAAACTCATGTCCTTTTGAGTCGGTGATGCCATCCAATCATCTCATGCTCTGCCGTCCCCTTCTCCTCCTGCCCTCAATCTTTCCCAGCATCAGGGTCTTTTCAAATGAGTTAGCTCTTCATATCAGGAGGCCATATATTGGAGTTTCAGCTTCAACATCAGTCCTTCCAATGAACACTCAGGACTGATCTCCTTTAGGATGGACTGGTTGGATCTTCTTGCAGTATAAGGGACTCTCAAGAGTCTTCTCCAACACCATAGTTCAAAAGCATCAATTCCTTGGCACTCAGCTTTCTTTATAGTCCAACTCTCACATCCATACATGACTACTGGAAAAACCATAGCCTTGACTAGACAGGCCTTTGTTGGCAAAGTAATGTCTCTGCTTTTTAATAAGTTGTCTGGGTTGTTCATAACTTTCCTTCCAAGGTGTAAGCATCTTTTAATTTCATGGCTTCAGTCACCATCTGCAGTGATTTTGGAGCCCAAGAAAATAAAGTCAACCACTGTTTCCCCATCTATTTGCCATTAAGTGATGGGACCAGATGCCATGATCTTAGTTTTCTAAATGTTGATTTTAAGCCAGTTTTTTCACTCTTCTGTTTCACTTTCATGAAGAAGCTGTTTAGTTCTTTGTCACTTTCTGCCTTCTTTAGGCACTAGTCACTTCACTTTCTTTAGTCATTAGGGAATTGCAAACCCAAATCAAAATGAGATACCAATACTTGCTAAAAAAAAAAAAAATTAGATGAATCTTGAGAAAATTATTCAAATGACAGAGCTAAACACAAAAAGGCCTCATACTGTGTGATTACATTTAGATGAAGTGCCCAAAATAGGCAAATGTAGAGATAACACGTAAGGTTAGTAGGGCTGAAACTACTCTGTATAATACTATACTGGTGGATACATGCCATAAATTTGTCCAAATCCATAGACTGTATAGCACCAAGAGAACCCTAACATAAAATATGATCTTTGAGTAATGATGACATGTCAGTGTAGGTTTATCAGTTGTAATAAATACACTACTCTGGTAGAGTATGTTGATAATGGGGAAGGCTGTGAATGTGTCAGGGCAAGGGGTATGTGGAAACTCTACCTTCTGCTCAATTTTGTTGTGAACCTAAACTTCTCTAAAAATTACAGCCTATTTAAAAAAAAACTTTTTAAAGTAGATTTATGGTTGTCAGGGACACCTTGCTGAATAAGAAAGGGGAATGGGTCATGGCTACTAATGAACTTAGGTGTTTTGATATTGTTTTCCTTTGTCATCTTGTTTTTGTTTTTTGCGTTTCATTACTAATAAACTACTAGGTATGCAACAGTCCATTAGAATATTAAATATCTTTAACTGTGTATTTATTTACATGTAACGTCTTTTCATGATGAGAAATATAATATAATCTAAATACAACACAGTGGGCTTCATATGGGTACCCATAGAATATTTAAGAAATTAGGAAAGCCAATTTAAATCTTCATATTTATTTGTGTACACATTTGTTTTTGTGTGCATATCTCTTCCTACTTAAGTGAAATTTCAGAGTTCTAAAGTATTTTTTGCTTTCTAAAAAAAATCTGATGATGTTTGACAGAAAATAGCAAAATTTCGTAAAGCAATTATCCTTCAAATAAAAAATAAATTAAAAAAAATTAAAACAAAAGGATAAAAATTTAAAAATACCTGAATTTGCCATATATATGATTTTTCCATGGTTTTATTAAGGCTGAATAATATTTCATTGTATTTTTTGTACCACATTTTGTTCTATCCATTCATCCATTGACGAGATATTTGGGTTGCCTCTACCTTCTACTTGTAGTGAATAATTTTGCTATGAGCATGAGTGGACAAATATCTGTTTAAGCCCCTTCTTTCAATTCTTTTGGATATATACCACAAGTGAAATTTTTAGGTCATATGGTAATTCTAGGTTACATTTTTTGAGAAGCTGTCATACTGTTTTCCACAGTGGCTGCACTATTTTACATTCCCATCAGCAATGCACAAGGCTCCAATTTCAACATATCCTCACCAACACTTGTTATTTTCTGTCTTTTTAATAAAACCATCTTAATAAATGTAGAGTGCTATTTCATTTTGGTTTTTGATTTACATTTTCATAATGGCTGGTGATATTGACCTGGCATTATGTCTGGTGCTTATTGGCTATTGTATATCATATTCTTTGGAGAAATGTCCATTTAAATCCTTTATCCATTTTGGGGGAGGTTCTTTTTGGAGTGATGAACTCTGGAATTCATTACTGATGATGGTTGCACAAGTTTGTGAACTTACTGAAACCCATTGAACTGTACATTTAAAAATAGTAAAGTAAACTAAACAAAAATGAGTATCAAGAACTGAGAGCCTATGAGAATGCAACACCTACTAATTGAAATATTGTACCAAAAAGGAAGATTAAAGAACTGGGGATGATGCCACCAGGATAAAGTGTTGGATTGGCCAAAAAGTTGCTTTAGTTTTAAAGTAAAAAGACACATGTTGCATTTCCACCAAGAACTTCACAGAAAAATATATTCACCATTTTGTTCCACTACCTACTGCTGTTTTTCAGGCAACTTCATAATTTCATCTTCCCAAAATTTTTTATCTTTTTGAGCAAAGAACTGTTCTAGGTACTTTTTTTTTTCATTTATTTTTATTAGTTGGAGGCTAATTACTTCACAACATTGCAGTGGGTTTTGTCATACATTGACATGAAACAGACATGGAATTACATGTATTCCCCATCCCAATCTAGGTACCTTTTACAGTCTTCCGGGGAATTGGAATTTTTTCCATTAGAATTTTGTAAAAACCAAAATAAATGGAAATCTGCAGGTGCACTGTCTGGTGAACATGGCAGATGAATTAAAACTTCCCAGTCAAGCTATAATAGTTTTTGCCTGGTCATCAAAGAAACATGTGTTCTTACATCACTCTGATGGAAGATTATCCTTTTCATGTTGACTAATTCCAGACGCTTTTTGTTGCTGCCTTCAGTTGATCTGATTGGGAGCATTACTTGTTGCACTTAACTGTTTGGTTTTCCAGAAGACACTCCATACTAGAGGACTCCCTTCTAGTCCCACCATATACACAAAATCACCTTTGGATGAAAACTGACCTTTGGTGTGGTTGGTGGTGGTTCATTTCACTTGCCTTATAATCTCTTCCATTCTACATTTCTATACAGTGTACACTTTTCATTGTCTGTCACAATTTGTTTTAAAAACAGAATATTTACATTTAAGGGAATCGAATGTGGAAATATGGTAAAGAAAGTTTTTTCACTTAACTTATGTGGAACCCAAACATCGAAGTGATGAACATAACCGCAATAGTGCAAATGATTTTCAGCGCATTATTTGGATGTTGTGAGTATGTTGGCTGTCTCCTGCATGGCATAATGTTGATTGTTCTCAATTAATGTCTTGATTTGATCTCTATCAACTTCAACTGGTTACTCATCCTTGGAGTATTGTCCAGCAGGAAATCTCTAGCATGAAACTTTGCAAACCACTTTTGACACAGTCAGTTAGTCACAGTGCCTTCTTCATACACTACAAATCTTTTTTTGCATTACAGTTGCATTTTTATTAATACCATTCTTGAAATAATAAAGCATAATATGTTGAAGTGTTGCTTTTTCTTCTATCTTCAGTTTTTCTTCTATTAAAATAACTACACAAAAATTCACCAGTTTTTATTTTTTTTTAATGTACACTGATATGACAGCCATCACACTATACTCTAATAAAATTGTTTTCAATACTACTAGAGCCATCTTACAGAAAAAAAAACAAGCTGACCTTTTGGCCAACCCAGTATATGAGACACCAGATTTCAATTTACCAGTGTTTGTTGAGAATTTAAAGAACTATTTTCAAGATAGTAACTAAATGTCCCTCCATGCCCCCCTTTCTATTGAAGTTAAGTCAAGAGGAAACAGACAGACTTGGTAATGTTGGAGAGACTTTTCCTTGAGTTTGATATTATTAAGGATTGGAGAGATTTATGGAATCACATAAGCATTTCTGGTAAATATTTAAAAGGGAACAGATTCTTACTTTGTACCTCATGGACAGTCTATTGCATGAATAGAACAATATCCCAAGTGGATTAATACCAATTTTTTTACATGATGGTAACATGAACAGTACTATTAAGTGGTCCTGATGATTTCATCATACAGAGTTTCTGTGACTTAATTTTTCATAGAACTTTTTCATCAGTATTGTTTTTGTTCACACCACACATCATATGGGATCTTACTTCTGAACCCACAACCTCTGCACTGGAGTGCATGATCTTCACCACTGGACACCAGGAAATTCCCCATCAGTATTATTCTGTTACCTTGATGTAGTTGATGCATTTTTGAGCATGGAGTGAATACTTTGTATCTAGAATAAAGATTATTCTTTATTATTAATTGTTAATTATTTGTTCAGTTCAGTTCAGTCACTCAGTCATGTCTGATTCCTTGCAACCCCATGAACTGTAGCATGCCAGGCCTCCCTGTCCATCACCAACTCTGGAGCCTATGCAAGCTCACATCCATTGAGCTGTGATGCCATCCAACCATCTCAGCCTCTGTCATCCCCTTCTCCTCCTGCCCTCAATCTTTCCCAGCATCAGGGTCTTCTCAAATGAGTCAGCTCTTTGCATCAGGTGGCCAAAGTATTGGAGTTTCAGCTTCAACATCAGTCCTTCCAATGAACACTAAGGACTGAACTCCTTTAGGATGGACTGGTTGGATCTCCTTGCAGTCCAAGGGACTCTCAAGAGTCTTCTCCAACACCACAGTACAAAAGCATCAGTTCTTCGGTGCTCAGCTTTCTTTGTAGTCCAACTCTCACATCCATACATGACCACTGGAAAAACCATAGCCTTGACTAGATAGACCTTCGTTGACAGAGTAATGTCTCTGCTTTTTAATATGCTGTCTAGGTTGATCATAACTTTCCTTCCAAGGAGTAAGTGTCTTATAATTTCATGGCTGCAATCACCATCTGCAGTGTTTGGAGCCCAAGAAAATAAAGTCAGCCACTGTTTCCCCAGCTATTTGCCATGAAGTGATGGAACCGGATGCCATGATCTTAGTTTTCTGAATGTTGAGCTTTAAGCCAACCTCTTTCACTCTCCTCTTCACTTTCATGAAGAAGCTGTTTAGTTCTTCTTCACTTTCTGCCATAAGGGTGGTATTATCTGCTATCTGAGGTTATTGATATTTCTCTTGGCAATCTTGATTCCAGCTTGTGCTTCCTCCAGCCCAGCATTTCTCATGATGTACTCTGCATAGAAGTTAAATAAGCAGGTTGATAGTGTACAACCTTGACATATACCTTCCATGTCCAGTTCTAACTGTTGCTTCCTGACCTGCATACAGATTTCTCAGGAGGCAGGTCAGATGGACTGGTATTCCCATCTCTTACAGAATTTTCCACAGTTTATTGTGATCCACACAGTCAAAGGCTTTGGCATAGTCAATAAAGCAGAAAAAGACATTTTTCTGGAACTCTTGCTTTTTTGATGATCCAGCGAATGTTGGCAATTTGATCTCTGGTTCCTCTGCCTTTTATAAAACCAGCTTGAACATTTGAAAGTTCACGGTTCATGTATTGCTGAAGCCTGGCTTGGAGAATTTTGAGCATTACTTTACTAGCATGTGAGATGAGTGCAATTATGTGATAGTTGGAGCATTCTTTGACATTTCCTTTCTTTGTCATTTGTTAGTCTGTTAAAAAACATTCTTGTGGGAAATTATTATCTGTCATATATAATCTAGTGGAGCCTCATTAAAAACTGGAATGGTTTTTATTTAACAGTAATTTGAGTGAATTTTTTTTTTCCTTATTCAACTTTCCCCAGTGTTACTTGGATTTTTTTGTGTATTTTTCTTTTCAATAGTGTAACTGGCTTTAATTCTTTTTTAAAACACTTATATTGCAGAAGAGTTGAATAAAAATGTGTTAGTTTCAGGTATACAGCAAAGTGATTCAGTTAAATATATACATATGTCTTCTTTTTCAAATTCTTGGATGAATTTCTGTGGAGACACCTCTAGTCAGTGATATTCTGCTTATTAACCTTAAAGTTGTTGATAACTTCATTGAGAGGAAAAAGGAGGAAGCTTCACATTGGGTTAGTGTTTTATAGTTTTCAATTCTCTTCTTCCTGTCTTAGTTCATTTGATTCTTACAGACTCTACTAGTGTCAGGCCTAGTGCATATAGTTACACAGGTTGAAAATGGCACCTCCGGAAAGCTGTGGTCTTAATGAGCATGTGAATGTAGGACTTTATGGAAACTCTTCCTGCTAAGTAAAGAGAGGTTCTAATGCAGATTGTAGATAAGTGGTCTTTAAGAGTCTCCAATAAAATCATTACTTCTCCTCACTGTATGATTTGTAGTGCCTTCAGTGATTCCATTCCCTAAATCTTTAATCCATTAGCAGTGTGTGTTTTGAGGAATAACCTACTTCACCCTACTTTTGTCTCTACATAGACTCTTTCCTCATCTTTAAAGTTAGTATAGTGGTAGTATTACTTGCATGGCAGATATTTAATTGTGAGCATGAAAGTGGGATAATATAGTTGAATACAACTTTATTAATTCTAAAATACTTTTTAAAGGAGTTATTCTTACTTTCCATGTACCTCAGATTTTACTAAATATTGTCTCACACCCCATTACTTTTAAAAAGGTTCCTTTGACTCTTCTCTTTTTGCTTGATCCCTTCTCTTCACACTGTTCAGCCACCCCTGTATGTTTCAGGAAGACAACACTTAGCTCATACACCCTGTGGGACACCTTAAGTCCTCTGTCCTGTTGTGAATGTGACCTTTCCTTACCTGTTGATTTTGTCCTCGTATGCCATGGAGTGTCACTGTGTCCCATACTTAACGTGTAGATGCCTTAGCCCATTGTCCAGCCTATATGCTCTTTGAGAAGAGAGGGATTATACTATTAATATATGTCTTCTCATCTTTTTATTTCCTCTATATAGAACCGAACAGAATGCTTTTAGAATAGTAGTAGAAGAAAAAGTATTTGTTGAAATTAACTGAGATACTCAGGAATTTTGTGAACTTGACAAACTGTTGCTTGCTTGAAATCAGCCACAGTGAGAGTATTTACACCATGGAAATCAGCAATCTTTTCAAATCACAGTCTTTTGTTTGGAGATCCAGTTTTCTGGTTGTGTGTCTCTAACCCCCAGCAGATTATGAACTCCTTCAGATTCATCTCTGCCGCAGAGCCTGTTCTGTGATAGGAAAGCTGTTTGCTGAATTAGTGAATAAATAGGTGATTGAATATATCAACTGCCTTATTCCTGTTGCTAGTAAGAAGCTAAATTTCAGAATCTAATATATTTTTTGAGACCAAGTTCCAAAGTGACCCATGGTCATGGACTGCAGTTTTCTTTCTGCTTCATAGTTTAAACCAGAAAAAAGTGTCTGTTGGAAATCAAGGCTGTTAAACACACGTTTCAATAGCACAGTTAGGATGGCCTTTCTGTCTATTATCACCTTGTTAAGCTACTTTTGCTATGACTTTGCTACCTACTAAGTTTGGGGTATCTATTGCTTAATGGACTAACTAATTTTTTAATTTCCAAGTTGAAAGCCAAGAGTGTGAACCATCTCAAATTAGCTGAAAGATTTTTTTTCATATTTATATGAGGTAATGAACTGATTTTTCTCTAGTCACAGATGTTACAGATACCAACAAATGCAAATATAGTGTCTTAGGACCTTAAAATTTTACTTTAAAAATTCTATATTAATACAACTTTACTGTTTTTTTAATTTTTCTGTTGATTTTGTCAAAAGTAGCATATAAGATGAAATTTAAAGATGTTAACAGTCCTTTGACTTTTTAATTTTTTTATAAAGCATCCTTCATAATGATGTTGTATGGAAGTTTTTTAAAAAATAATGCTAGCTTTCTGACCATTCTGTGTGCCATCTGTTACCATCTAAACTTGAAACCATTTTTAACTTATTTTAAAATTTGAAGATTTATCAACACTATATTAAGATTTCAACACTAATCATTAAAAGAATAGAAATATAGCAACTTACTCTTTAAAGATTTCTGTAAGTTTTACGTTCTGTACACCGTATTTTATGTGACTTATAGTACTTTTAATTTGTTTTAGAAAGATAGAAAGTCCCAGTACTTATTAGATGTGTAACAGATTCACTCTTTTGATCAAGGAGGTAAATAAATAGACTAATAGCTTATCAACAAAGTTTTTTGTTTTTCACATTCTGCTCTCACTTTACACAATAAGTTAAATATTTTGTTGGTTAAAATCGAGACAAACAGAAGATGACATTAGACAACATGCATATTTGTTGGTTTTATTGAATGTGCGAAAAATTTCAAACAGTTCTAATTAGGTGCAAGTGCACTCTATCTCTGGAGGTACATCTTTCAGCATCAGCTACTCAGTTGCACGTTGAAATTCTGTGCTTTATGGAATTAATGTACCACAGATACTGAAGATGTTTGATTCAAGGGTAATAATAATGGAGTGATGACATCTTAATAAAACCTTACCTATTTGTATGGCACAGTTAAGAGATACAAGCTGTTCAGAAAAATGAGAGATTCTTGTTTGGATTAAAAACTTTACTGTGTTAGGATTTCTTTTGAAGTGTATGTAGGGGAGAATATTTGTGAAACATTTTTAGAATACTTGAAATTTACAATAAATCAATACAAAAAGTTAACTACTTTTTTCTGACAAAGTCATGGTTATCACAAATTAGGCATGTAACTCAGAGTTTTCGTTTTTTTTGGGCATTTCATTGAAATAATTGGAAATCTTAATGTATTGTCTGTGATCTGTAATACATAGTCAGTTTCTGTCTGTAGAGCAACTGTTCAGATTAGAGAATAGCTTTCTGTAGAGTCTGCATATAATGGGTTTGCTTAAATTCTCTAAGTGTTCTATACTATAAGAATGGGAAAATTAGAAGTATCTTAAGTTGATCTGCGATTCTTGGAGAGGGTTAGAAATTCTCTCAAAATTCTCATCAGTTAGATAATTTCATTATGGAGACTGCTGCATTGAATAGATGTCTTGACTAGATGATCCCATAGGTCACTTTTGGCTTTAAAGTTCTTATAATCTGTTGATTTTCAAAGTGTTTTCTTAATAATGTGATAGAGCATTATAACTTCTCTTTCAGAGGCATACTTTTGATAAAATCTAAATAATGTATAGCAGGGAACAGACTAAAAAATATAATTCAAATGATAAAACTAACTGTCATAACACTTGAACACTAGTTTTAGAAAACATTAATTAGCTATCCATATTACCACTCTGTTGTGCACCATCAGAGCTTGGCATTGCTTCAACTTGGAAGACATTATTTTAATATTTTAACATTACCTAACTCTATATCGTCATTAATTTGGTATGAAACAAAACTGATTTCTTGAGCACCTACTATGTGTACTAGCTATGTCGCAGTGAAAATTATTTTCCTTTTTTTAGCTAGATTTTATCTCAAGGCAAAACATAACTTATTTTGAAGCAAAGATATAATTTCCAGGCTCTAGAACTTATTCCTTTATAGGACATTAATCATATATGGAATATATTGTTGATCTATTTGATGTTGTTATTAGATGTATTAACTGCCAAGGTGTATGGTTCAGATGCTACAGAACTATTTTTTAGTATTTTCATTTAGAATATCTGTGACCTACAAATACATGTGGAGTGATACAGCAGTTACCAGTATTTTTTATTTTCTATTTTCCTACTATGTACTTTACATTTTAATTACATAGAGTTATGAGTTTGTTAATCAGCAATATGTTTTCAGCAATACTAAATTGAAATATAACTAATAGAAATAAAGTATAATTTACTATGAAATTATTTACTGAGAATTATCACATTGCCTTCTTTACTTAAACACATAAGTCTCTTGCCTGCCTCTTACTGTCCTGTCTGAAACATTCTTTTTATGATTGGCTTTTCATTCTTCAGGTCTCAGTTTAAATATTGTCTGACATTCTCTGCCATCATTCCACCCCGCCCCCAGTCTAAGTAGGTTTCCACTCCTTTGTTAGTTTCCATTACTAAATCTAGTTTATTTCCCTCATAGGATTGATCACAAGTTGTAATTAAATATTTGTTTACTTGTCTTTCCTATTAGACTGTAGGCTTCACGGGAGTAAAACCATGTTGTTCCATTCCCTGGCATAATCCAAGCACCTAGTTCAATATCTACAACACAGTTTTACTGCCTCTAAGAAACATTTCAAGTCAAATCCAGCCTCCTATACATCCTATACTGATGTAACACTTTGTACTAGACCCTCCACTTAGAAACTCTGTGACCTTGGGAGTTATTTAGCCTCTTCCTGCCTCAGTTTACTTCTCTCTGAGATGATGATCTGTCTCGGGTATGTTATGCAGGTTAACTTAACTAGTGTATCTGAAGCTCCTAACAATGTCTAAAATGTAATAAGCACTCAATACATGCTATAATGTTATTTTAAGATGTATTATTGCCTGGATTGTGTGAAACTTTTTTTATTGTATCCATTACTCTCTTTCATTGTAAGTTTCAGGAGGATAGTGGGTGTGTCTTACTTACTTGTATCTATTACTCTTATCTAGTACAGTCAGTCTCCTATATACAAATGAGTTATGTTTTGAGAGCACATTTATAAGTCCAAATTATACAAATAGTTAGCCTAGGTACCCAGTTAATACAATTGGCTATATAGTGCTGTAATGTAATAGATATATAATACTTTTCATACCAGTAATGCATAAAACACACACACAAAAAGTAAATAAAACATTTTTAATCTTATAGTACAGTACCTTGAAAAGTACAGTAGTACAGTACGACAGCTGACATACAGGTGCATGTTTGCATCTTTGAAAATTTGCAACTCGAAGGTTCATATGTAGGGAATTTACTGTACAGTGTTCTGTAGCAATTTAAAGTCTAATTCAACACCCATTTGATGCTTGATTCTATCCCCTAAGTATCTACATCGTAATGATAATTTCTCTCTTCATGTCTGAGTGTTGTAACGAGTTAGTAACAGTTTCACCTTTATTCTCCCTTGTTCACCAGAGGTTCTGACTGTGCTGGGCTGCTCTGCATTCTGACACACACTTCTTCAAGTCCTTGTACTTTTGTTTACTCACACTGTTTCTGCTCTCATTGTTTTTACATTCCATGTCCATACCTAGAAAGTTTTTAAGATCCATGCTGAAAAGTGCCACCTCTATATAACTATTGCTAATCTTTCATAGAGATAGAATTGCTTTCTTTTGATACTTAATAGTGCAATTTCTGACATTTGTATAAACATCTCCCCATGTAATATACACACACAGACATATATATACAACACATATTCCTGGTGCTTCTACCACATGCTAAGCACCATTCTGACAGCCGGCAGCACAAAGATAGTTTGCATGTGGACTTTCTGAGATAAACCCATACATATTAAAGATGATTTAGTAAGTATTATAATGAAGTGTGTTGAAGAATTGTAGGAACTGGGATTAACTTTACCTGCAGGATTGAAGAAAGCCTTCTCGGGAGGCAGTATTTGAGGTGAACTTCTAAAAATGAGTAAGAATTTTCTAAGGGACAAGAGGAAAAAGTGTGGAGGCATGAAAGTAACTGTGTTTTAAGGAAACATTATTTTTCTGATACATATATATATATATAAAAGATTTCTTTTATCTTCAGATCCTGTCAGGGTCCACACAACACATATGCTTAACATATAGTAAGTTGTTAATGTTTGAATAATAAATGAAGTGATAGTCAGCATAAATGATTCTCTGTGTCCATCTCTTGCTTCTATTTTCTTCTGAAATATTTTTATTCTTAGTCAGTAGCTTCCAAAGTACTGATACAGTGGCTACTATAGAGCTCTGAGTTTTAACTTCAGTGAAGTTTGCCTTTCTCATGGTTACAGCAGAATTCTTGCTGCTGATTTAAATGGCCCAGCTTGGGTCATATATTCATCTTTAAACAAATAACTTGATGGGAGAGAGGATAAATTATTAATTTGGAAAAGTAAGTTGGGACCAAATCATTCTAAGCATAATGGGATGCTTTTAGAAGTTTTACATAGAGAAATGATATGACCTATTTTTTAAAAATACTATTTTTGTTCTGTGTGTAGACTGGATTGCAGAAAATGAAAGTGAAAGCACCTAGACTAGTGAAGTGGTTCTTGCCATAGTCCAGCTAATAGATTATGGTAGTCGTGTTTTGAATATGGGTTAAAAGGGAATGGATGGTGAGATTAAGGGGAAAATGAAAGATGATTCCTGAAATCTTGACTTGAGTAACTGAGTGCATGGTAATGTCATTTATTAGAAATAAAGAGGACTGAATGTGATAATAATTTAGCTTTGGCTGTTACCTTTTCATTGTCTTTTAAATGTGTGGATAAACAGGTATATCAGTTGGACAAGTCCTTAGATGTCATTTTTTTCATCTTTAAAGTGGAAATAATATTATATATTTAATAAGGATACTGAGGGATGTGGTAATGTATAGAACATGTGGCATATAATAGTTGAATGAATGAATGAGTAAATGAATGAAGTTGATATTTAAAACCTTATAACTGCACCCTTTAACAAATTGGAACTGGCTTGCTCTCCCTCTGTAGTTTTGTTGCCACATTTAGCAGTTACAAAGAATTGCACCCTGTGTTGATTTATCGTATTTGGTAGATAAATAATCTGCTGTAGGAAAATGAATTTTTTAAAAGCAACTAATTTTAATTTATCAGGTTGTCTAGTTCTTGCTTACTTCTGTTTTTACTGTTAAGAATCAGTGAATTTCGTGAAATGTGTAGGCTAGAGTTAAAAAGGAGTCCCTATAATACCCTGGTCAAACATTAATGAATTTGCCCTTAGATATATGTTTGACATTACCTGACCCGTGAGTTAAATAAAAATGACATTGTGGTTTCAATAGTATAGAGTTGCCTGGTTACTCAGTCCCTGTATGCTTGTCTATGAGGCTAATGCTATTTGGATTTATGAGAGATTGGGGAAATTCCATTTTTTAATGCATCTTTTAGATTGTGTATTTTGAAATATCTTATAGGGTGAGGTGGGGGGTTGGGGATTGTTTAAAGCTGCTTATAGAAGGGAAAGGGCCTGATGTCAGGTCTTAATTTTGAATGGATAGTGGCTGTCTCAAATAGTCTTAAGTTATCAAAAAATACAAGTTAATTATTTTCATTTTGTAGTCTACATATGTGGCCTAGATTTGTTTCATAATTCATACTTTTTAAAATATACTAGTGTGAAATTAAGTGAAGAAAGTATCCCTTAAGTTTGAGATTGAGAAGTAAACAGCAGTTTTTCCATCATAATGTTATTTTTTTAATTACTCAAAAAGTACATGAATAATATTCTCATGGAAAATGATAATAATAAAATAATAAATAATATTTTCAGGGACTCAGGAGTCTAAAAATTAAAAGATGACAGTCCTACTTGGTGAGTTGTGTGGATTTCTCTAAAATAGCTACTTAGAAATGCAGTGGCTTCTGTTAAAGGTTGCTTTCACTTTATTTTGATAGATATTGCCAGATTGCCCCCCTCAAAAAATCTTTGCCTACTTCTTCACCCATCAGCACTATTAAGTATGAGTGTTACATTGTATTCGTGCCAGACAATGGGTTATATCAGTATTTTTAGTTGTTTTCCTAATTGAAAGGCAAAAAGATATGACACTGAAAGATGAACACCACAGATTGGCAGGTGCCGAATATGCTACTGGAGAAGAGTGGAGAAGTAACTCCAGAAAGAATGAAGAGACAGAGCCGAAGCGAAAAAAAACACCCAGTTGTGTACGTGACTGGTGATGGAAGTAAAGTCTGATGCTGTAAAGAACAATACTGCATAGGAACCTGGAGTGTTAGGTCCATGAATCAAGGTAAATTGGAAGGGGTCAAACAGGAGATGGCAAGAGTGAACATCGACATTTTAGGAATCAGGGAACTAAAATGGACCAGAATGGATGAATTTAATTCAGATAACCATTGTATCTACTCCTATGGGCAAGAATCTCTTAGAAGAAATGGAATAGCCCTCATAATCAACAAAAGAGTCCAAAATGCAGTATTTGGATGCAGTCTCAAAAATGACAGAATGTTCTCTGTTTGTTTCCAAGGCAAATCATTCAATATCACAGTAATCCAAGTCTATGCCCCAACCACTAATGTCAGAGAAGCTGAAATTGAACAGTTCTTTGATGACCTACAAGACCTTCTAAATCTAACACCAAAAAATATGTCCTTTTCATCATAGGGTACTAGAATGCAAAAGTAGGACGTCAAGAGATACCTGAAGTAACAGGCAAGTTTGGCCTTTGAGTACAAAATGAAACAGGGCAAAGGCTAGTAGAGTTTTGCCAAGAGAAGGCACTGGTCATAGCAAACATCCTCTTCCAGCAACACAAGAGAAGACTCTACATATGGACATTACCAGATGGTCAATACCGAAATCAGGTTGATTATATTCTTTGCAGCCGAAGATGGAGAAGCTCTATACAATCAGCAAAAACAAGACTGGGAGCTGACTCTGGCTCAGAACATGACCTCTTTATTGTAAAATTCAGACTTAAATTGAAGAAAGTAGGGAAAACTACTAGACCATTCAGGTTTAACCTAAAGCAAATATTCTATGATTATACAGTGGAAGTGACAAATAGATTCAAGGGATTAGATCTGATAGACAGAGTGCCTGAAGAAGTATGGACAGAGGTTTGTAACATAGTACAGGAGGCAGTGATCAAGGCCATCCCCAAGAAAAAGATATACAAAAATGCAAAATGGCTTTCTGAGGAGGTCTTACATATAGCTGTGAAAAGAAGAGAAGCGAAAAGCAAAGGAGAAAAGAAAAGATACACCCATTTGAATGCAGAGTTCCGAAGAATAGCAAGGAGAGATAAGAAAGCCTTCCTCAGTGATCAGTGCAAAGAAACAGAGGAAGACAATAGAATGGGGAAGACTAGAGATCTCTTCAAGAAAATTAGAGATACCAAGGGAACATTTCATGCAAAGATGGACACAATAAAGGACAGAAACGGTATGGACCTAACAGAAGCAGAAGGTATTAAGAAGAGGTGGCAAGAATACACAGAAGAACTATACAAAAAAGATCTTCATGACCCAGATAACCATGATTGTGCGATCCCTCATCTAGAGCCAGACATCCTGGAATGCAAAGTCAAGTGGCCCTTGGAAAGCATCACTATGAACAAAGCTAGCGGAGGTGATGGAATTCCAGTTGAGCTATTTCAAATCCTAAAAGGTGATGCTGTGAAAGTGCTGCACTCAGTATGCCAGCAAATTTGGAAAACTCAGCAGTGGCCAAAGGACTGGAAAAGGTCAGTTTTCATTCTAGTTCCAAAGAAAGGCAATGCCAAAGAATGCTCAAACTACCACACAATTGCATTCATCTCACAGGCTAGCAAAGTAATGCTCAAAATTCTTCAAGTGAGTCTTCAAACAGTACGTGAACCGTGAACTTCCAGATGTTCAAGCTGGATTTAGAAAAGGCAGAGGAACCAGAGATCAAATTGCCAGCATCTGTTGGATCATAGAAAAAGTAAGAGAGTTCCAGAAAAAATCTTCTTCTGCTTTATTGACTATGCTAAAGCCTTGGACTGTGTGGATCACAACAAACTGTGGTAAGTTCTTCAAGAGATGGGCATACCAGACCACCTTAGGTGCCTCTTGAGAAATCTGTATGCAGGTCAAGAAGCAACCGTTAGAACCAGACATGGAACTACAGATTGGTTCCAAATTGGGAAAGGAGTGCATTAGGCTGTATATTGTCACCCTGCTTATTTAACTTCGGTGCAGAGTACATCATGTGAAATGCTGGACTGGATAAAGCATAAACTGGAATTAAGATCACTGGGATAAATATCTGTAATCTCGGATATGCAGATAACACTGCCCTTATGATAGAAAGTGAAGGACTAAAGAGCCTCTTGATGAAAGTGAAAGAAGAGAGTGAAAAAATTGGCTTAAAGCTCAACATTCAACTGCCAAAATCATGGCATTTGGTCCCATCTCTTCATGGCAAATAGATGGGGAAACAATGGAAACAGTGACAGACTTTATTTTCTTGGGCTCCAAAATCACTGCAGGTGGTGACTGCAGCCATGAAAATAAAAGATGCTTGCTCTTTGGAAGAAAATCTATGACAAACCTAGACAGCATATTAAAAAGCAGAGACATTACTTTACTGACAAGGGTGAGTCTAGTCAAAGCTATGGTTTTTCCGGTAGTCATGTATTGATATGAGAGTTGGACCATAAAGAAAGCTGAGCACCAAGGAATTGATGCCTTTGAACTGTGATGTTGGAGAAAACTCTTGAGAGTCCCTTGGACTACAAAGAGATGAAGCCCCAATTCTAAAGGGAATCAATCATGTATATTCATTGGAAGGCCTTATTCTGAAGCTGAAGCTTGAATACTTTGGCCACCTGATGCAACGAACTGCCTCATTGGAAGGAACACTGATGCTGGGAAGGATTAAAAGCAGGAGGAAAAGGGGGTGACAGAGGATGAGATGGTTGGATGGCATCACCAACTCAATGGACATGAGTTTGAGCAAGCTCCAAAGTTGGTGATGGACAGGGAAGCCTGCCATACTGCATGTGGTCCATGGGGTCACAGAGTTGGGCATGATTGTGCAACTGAACTGAATTGAAAGGTGTGATGGTGTTTGTTTTAATATGCATTTCCTTAATTACTCAAAAAGTAAATGTTTTTCTTTCTGTGTCATTATCTTAATGATACTATAGTAGTTTCCAAGTCAGGTTATTTTAGTATTTATTGAATTAGTGGTGATTAGTTAATGTGTATAGTAATGGTTAAACTACAATGACACTGCCACCCTTGATTCACATTGTTAATTTTGCTTTAGAGCAAGGATATGTTGTAGTGTTTAATTTAGTGTCCTTTTCAATATATCATTACTGGAATAAAATGTAGAGAGGCAGAAGAGCATAGTGGTTAAAAGTATGGATCGTTGAGCCAGAATGCCTGGACCAGAATACTGCCTCCGGAACTTATGTGATATCAGTTAAGTTACATATCATCTCTGTGCCTCAGATGCCTTATCTCTAGATGAATAAACAAAATAATAATATATTTATAGATTATTTAAAAAAATAATAAATAAAGATAAATTATAAATTTAATAGAATATTATTCATCCTTAACAAAGAAGAAAATGCTGCCATTTACAGTAACATGGATGAATCTGGAGGACAGTGTGCTAGGTGAAACAGACACAGGACAAATTCTCCATGATACTACATATATGAGGAATCTAAGATAATCAGATATATAGAAACAGATATAGAATGGTGGTTGCTAGATGTTGGAGGAAGAAGGGAATGGGAAGGTATTAGTGAAAGTATATGAAGTTTTAGTTATACAAAATATATAAATCCTAGAGATCTACAGTAAAACACAGTGTCTATAGTTAACAGTACTGTATTATATACTTAAATTTTGCTAAGAGGATTGATCTTATGTTAAGTGTTTTTATCAGAAAGTAATGGTAATTATAATGATAATAAATAAAGAGGGTGGGAGGAAACTTTTGGAGGTGATGGATAGATTTATGGTGTAAATTCTGGTGATAGTTTCACAGGTTTAATTCATCAAGTTGTATATAGTAAATATGTATAGCTTTTTATATTTTAATCATACTTCAGTAAAATGGTTTATAAAAGAAAAATCACTAAAATAGTTAACATTTACAAAGTGCTTAGATTAGTGCCTGTAAGTACTATTTGAATATCTGCTAAATAAATTAATTAAATTTATTGCGTATTGAGTACATGTAATTCTTCAAACACTTGAATCTCAGCATTTTCGATTAAACCTAATGATGCAAATATATTACAACTCAAATGTTAATGTCTGAAAATTACATGTTAAACAATGTATTTTATAAGTATCTTCCAGCGTGATTGTTACATTGAAAAGAAAAAAGATTTCTCTTTCTTTCTGGAATGAGGAAGAATGGGTGAAAAAGTAATTTGTTTCATTTTCACATGTTCATGTGGTTGTTCTTTAGAAACTAAGACTTTTACTTAGAGCAGTGGGTACCAGTGTAATATGGTAGGACAAAAACAGATTTTTACAGTTGGAAAGAATGGAGTTCAAATCTAGGTCTGCCACTTTAATAAAGTCATTTCTGTATACACAAGGTTGATGTGAGCGTGAAATGTAGTAACACATGCAAAATGGGTAATCAGTGCCTTGGCACTCAATAAATGATAGTTGCAGCTATTATAGTTGTCTCTTCTCTACCCTCCTAATACTTTATTGATATCTTTACCATTATAATTATCACATTGTACCATGAGTATTTGTTTCTGAGTGTGACAGATATTCACTGGGCTGTGACTTTCTTAAAGGCAAGAGTATCACCTTTATCTTCATATCTCTCATGCAGAGTTTGCAACTGCTAACTACTAAATACAACACTGTTTTGTTCAGCTACCTGTTTTTGTCCCAGAGTGTTTTAAATTTGAACTGGTTGCCAACATTTAAGTTTAAAAGCTTCACATTTCAAGATAAAGCAAAACATTACAGGATTCCTGACTTCTAGCTTTTCTCAAAGAATCAGAAAATTCAGCAATACTGAACTCCAGAGTTTCTGTGGCAGTAATGAATTGCTCTGGAGTAGACCTGCCTCCTTCAAGAGACATGCTGTCTTGTTTGCCATAGTCCTCAACACCTGAATATTGCTTCCTCAGGACTAAAGCTGAATGCCCTTTGTCCATTACATTTCATTTCATCTTCTGTCTGCTTTTCTAGATACTTGTGTTTAAGAAAGCTGCTCTCATGACAGAGAGTTTGTAACTTTGTTAATTACTTAGTCATGTCTGAGTCTTTGTGACCCCATGGACTGTAGCCTACCAGGCTCCTCTGTCCATGGGATTTCCCAGGCAAGAATACTGGAGTGGGTTGCCATTTCCTTCTCCAGGGGAATCTTCCCAACCCAGGGTTCGAACCCGGATATATCCTGCATTGCGAGCAGATTCTTTACTGTCTTAGCCATCAGGGAAGCCTGTTTGTAACTTAGAAAGCGTTCAACAAATGTTTGTTGAATGAATGAGTGATTGAAAGAACCTTAAGCATAAACAAGTATAGAAGGTTTACTCGATCTACTTTAAAATGCCTCAATGATGAGGATCTAGCTGTGCTTTAACAACAACTATTCCCATCACCTTTTTCAATTTACAGCATGAGGAAGTAATGGTAATGTTGGAGATGGTCAGAGAATGATGCTCTGAAATAACTGGCTTTCGTTGGATGTGATTACTAGACTGCCACATTTTCAAAACTAGATATCCTCAAATTTATTCACTACTGATGTAGTGCACTGAAACATGACAAAAAGTAAAATGTGATCAAATGCACTTGCCATTTGATTTGGAATGCATGGCAATATCTTTTCCACTCAAGCAAAACATACAAACAACACCCAACTGTGTTTGAAGACAAGGAATCTTTGATCAGAACTCTGAAATATCCCTTTGAATTAGTATTAGTATAATAAACTTTATTAATTTATACCTGACAGTAATTTGGGATTTATGTTTATTTAGTTGTACTGATGCATGTCCCAAATCTGTGAAGGAAGAGTTAGCCAAGTAAGTGAAAAGTGTGGGTAACATTTCTTTGGTAAGGAGTGGGGGTGGAGTAATGATGTGCTGGAAAACTTGTCTAGTTTTAGTAAAAGAGAAGGTGCCTTGCATCTCATAATTTCCCTTTTGAGTTTTGCTTCTGCTTCTTACTTGAAGAGTTATTACCCTCAGTTGCATTTTCTGTAAAGAAAATAAAGCTACATTGAAGTTGATAGTAAAAGTTAGAGAATATATACACATATGTAAAACATCTCACAGAACCTTTGCATTTCATGTTTTCTCTGCCTGGAACATTCTTTCTGGGATCTGTACCTCCTCATTCAGGATTCAACCCATCCAAGAAATAGAGAATGACTGGAAGGAGTCTAATGTCATTCTTTATAGAACTTACCTAATTCTGAAATTATCTTGTTTATATATTCATATTTCTTTCTCTCTCCTTTCTCACCAGTCCCTTCACCTTACACCTACTATATAGAATGAATGTAAGCTCCGTGAAGGCAGAGACTTTGTTTTCTCAGTAACCACTACAAAATAGTACCTTCCTCTTAGTAGACCCTCAATAAATATTTGTTGACTGGGTAGCCAACTAAATGAATGCTCATGAATTATTAGCACTCAGTGAATGTACTTGTTAAACTAGAACATATTTATCTATTGCTTATAAGTTCAGTGAAAGATTCTCCTAGCACTTTGTTAGCAGTAGATTACGTATTTCTTTTAAAATATTTTTCACTGACACCCTAATTTTTAGCACTTAATATAAGGAATGAAGTGCTTTTTGTAAGGAGGCAGGAGTTTTATGTGTATATCTTAACTCTCAGTCCCATCTGTAATTTTTCACTCACATGTTCAGTTATTCACTTTTAAAATAAAAATCTTACCTTTAAAATAAAAATCCTGTAGCAAGTGTATTTGAGTTGTACATAACTATTTACACATTTTCTTCTCAGCTAGATTTGGTTCCTTAAGAGAATGTGGAAGTCTGCATCTTGTCTGTCCACCACTTTCTTTGCTGTGCTGTAATGACTTAAGTGGTAGATGCTGCTAAGAACTTACTGAGTCAATAAGGGGCAGAGTGTGACTGGTACTGTTATGGCATCCATTACATCTATCTTTCCCGCTCTGCTCCTATGAATTCCTCCCAAAAGAATGATTAAGTTTGAATCATCACTCACTTAAATTAAAAAAAAAAACCTGCCAGATGCACAGTTAACATGAATTATTTTAGTAACATCTACATCATTGTAGTTGTTCCCTGGTAACCATTTGTAAATGAATGCTTGAATTGATGAATAATTAGGCCAATGTAATGTGGCAGCTATGTGAGTTATAAACTTATTTAACTACAGAGTATTTTTACTGTCTTTGATATTTAATTATTATGTATTTTATTATTGCTCTTTTTCTCAAGTTATGATTACATGTATTCTGTCATTACTGTTTCAATTTTGTGGTACTAATGCATATAGTTCCTATTAAAAATAATAAAAGAATAAGTGAAAAATTAGTTTAGCACAATGTTTCTACCTTTATGCCTAAAAGACTGTAAGGAAATAATGTGTTAAATCATGTTTAAATATATAGTATGTATATATAGTATACATTGTATATAAAGTATGTTGTTGTTGTTTAGCTGCTAAGTTGTGTTGACTCTTTTGTGACCCCGTAGACTGTAGCCCGCCAGGCTCCTCTGTCCGTGGGATTCCCCAGGCAAGAATACTGAAGTGAGTTGCCATTTCCTTCTCTAGGGAATCTTTCCGACCCAGGGATCGAACCCACATCTCCTGGATTGGTAGATAGATTCTTTGCCACTGAGCCACCAGGGAAGCCCTATATATAGTATAGTAAACATCAATGGTACATTTTTGTGTGGGTCTATGTTCTCTACTCTCTTAATCCACTGTCTAATAGGGTAGCTACTAGCCACATATGGAAATTTAAATTAATTAAAATGAAATTTGAAGTCATTTTTCTTAGTCACAGTAGGTGTGTTTTAAGTGCTCAGTAGCCACATGGGGCTGATGGCCACCCTATTAGATAGGACAGATACAGAACATTTCTGTCATCACAAAAAGTTCTGTTAGCAGCTGGTAGGCTATCATATACACAATTCCTTATCCCTTATTTTGTCACGTTGTATGTTAGATATTTTGTTTGTAATTTGAAAATGAAATTGAATATGTCCTAGAAATATTATCTCGCTTAATTTCATGAAATCTCTTTGCCCCCAAAATGATTCTTTTATCAACTATAAATTTAAAACAATATGTTTTTCCCATTTATTAAGATAGTCAATACCTGACATTTTCATCATTATTTAAAACTCTAAATTCAATGATGAATACAGTTGAAGTATTATTCACTTTTAAGACAACAGAGTGTATAATAATGTCTCCATGTGCCTTTTCTACTATAGTCAATGAAAAAAAATACTTATTAAATGGTGATTTTTCTCCCTTTATCTTATTAAGTAAATTATATGGTCCTTTTTTTATGGAAGGCTTCATAGTTAGAGATGTAAAACAGCAATTTCTTGGTTCTATAGCATGACATAGTTCAGAGCTGAGATTAGAGAAACCCCGTAGAGTTGTTAATACTTGAGGGCATCCCCAACTAGAAAAGTATGTGAATTTAGGCATGGGAGGAAGGAAGGATCTGCTTTAAATTTAGTGTAGGGTCACTGAATCTTAATGATAGATTAAACAAGGGAGGTAGAATAATGAATAGGGGTATGCAATGTGTAGCACTAATACCAGAAGTCCATGGTTTGTGGCGGTTTTTTAATGTCCTTTCCCATATGGTTTTAAATAGAGTAGGTTATGGCAGGGATGAGCTAAGCAATAGCTTTGTTAATGAATAAATAGGAGTAAATTTTTTTTTTTAAACAAGAGACTTCAGGCTGTTTGTTTAGAATGCCTGTTTATTTAATAAATCATGTGATTAAAGATTGTCTGATCTTAATACATTAAGAGATGACGCTAAGGTATCCCTGTTTTATTTTTTATAAAATAATTGCATTTACATTTCAGGGTCAATCCTAACAGTGAAATCATTGGGGTGCGATTTTAACTGCCTTAATTAAAAGCCAACTGTGTGGAGTGTCTGAGCATTGGCATCATCAGTCCTTAAAGTTTATTGTACTATATTAGATTTTCATTCATGATGTCAATTCACTTTGAAAGGTTTATTTAAATTATTATTTGGAACCAGTTTCTAACTCTTCCTCATTCATCTACAGTTAACTAGGTTTGTGATTTTGGTGGCTTTGTAACTTTGCTCTTGGCCAAGGCAGCTACTTTTCTTAGGATATACTTCCTGCTCTTCCACCCACATTTCTCTCAGAGAAAGTAATGCCAGCATTAAGCTGATCTTGGAGAATAGCAAGTTAAAATCAGAAAACCTGACTAGACTCATTTTAAAATATTTCACAGAGCTGTTCTTTGGTGACTGCTTAATATTTCCAAAAGGAGAGGTTAAATAGGTTGTCTCTGGTGCCTTGGTTAAGCAGAGGGAAGGGAAATGTAAGTCTCCTGACTCCAGGGCCTCAAATGCAAACACTGGCCTAGTTGTTCCCAAACTTTCTCCTTGATGTGGGTGACTTGAATGGTTTATTTTCCCTTGATGAGCCACACCCCCAGGCACTTTAGAATTCATGGCAGACCCCAACACTAAGTCCCTTTGTTGTCTTTGTTTTTTGAATTTTTTTGTTAACAAGAAAAGATAAAATTATAAGAGACCTGATTATAGACTGAGGTTCCATTGCTGATAGTTCCCACCACTTTTTTTCGCATCTCGGAGAAAGGCAAAGTCCTGGATAGGCAACAGAAAGCAGCAAAGCAAACATAAACATTATGTCTAAGCATCATTGTTGGTGCTACCAGAGTGGGGGAGGATACACACAGTCTTTATCAAAATATAAAGATGAGTCTTCACCAAAACAGTAAGGTTGCCAGCATCTGAAAAATTTTGGTTTCTGTAGAGGCATTGGTTCTTTAAAGGGGGAAAAAAAAATTTGTTAACAAGAAATAGATTAAAAAGATATTTCTAAGTTTGCATTATCACCTTGACTTTAGGCATTAACTAAGTGAATGACATTAGCAAGGCAAGTAGTTTAATCTATCTGTGTGTAAAATATAAAAGAAAATATAGTTCTATGAAAAACAAATTGGCAGAATAGATTAATAGCATTGCCCTATATCATCTTCCCTATAGATGCAATTTCATTTTAGAACTTAATGAGGTTGCAAATAAATATCTGATCAGAGTTTCACTTGTCCAGATCCAAAGCACAGAAGAGGAATTGGCAGCAGTGCCCAGTTGTTGAGAGAAGGAAAAACTGGAATAACAAGATAGGACGTAATTGATTTACTTACTGTATATAGACAAAGTAGAAGCAGTAGTCTTCCTATAGTTTTATTCCAGACAAAACTCTTAACATTAGTGTTGGGTAGAAACTCAGAAGGCATTCAACAAAAGTTTATATAAGGAGGTCTTTGCCAACCCTCACACGATAAAGTTTATTTTACTGTTTTAAGTATTCTTCTTCTTTAACCTTGACTTATTTTCCTTGAATATGTTTTATCTTGCTATTTCTTTCCCAGCTGTGTGTGACAGCAGGAGCTGCCCTCTTATTGTGAAGGCAGCATTCAGTCACTGAAACAATAAGTCACAGTTCTTGTAGTTGTCCTTCCTCTGCAGCACTTAGAGGACAAAACTGACAGTCTGTAACTGCTCTTCGTTGCCTGTTACAGCACAACAGGTATGAAAGGCTGAGTTATGAGAGAGAGTAACCTTGGTTGGTCCCTTTTGTTACTGTGTGATGCTCACCATTTAGAGTGAGTGTAAGTGGTCTTAGTGGAGAGTTCTTGCACGTTGCAGTCATGTGCCAGGTGGGCTTCCCTGGTGGCTCAGCAGTGAGGGATCTTCCTGCCAATACAGGAGAGACGGGTTTGATCCCTGGTGAGAGAAGATCCTCTGGAGAAGGAGATGGCAACCCACTCCAGTATTCTTGCCTGGAGAATTCCATGGACAGAGGAGATTGGGGGGCTACAGTTAATGGGGTCGCAAAGAGTCCTAGTGAGCAACCAACACTTTCACTTTTCATTTTCATATATGTATGTGTATAACTTAATAAACAGAAATGGGCATAATTTTGTAACAGTTTTTCTTTAATATGTAACAACTTTATATGTTATTAAATATTCTTCTAGGTAGGGTCAGTAAATATTTTCTACAAAGGGCTAGATAATAAATATTTCAGGCATTGCAGGGCATGTGATCTCTGTTGCATCTACTAAGTCTGCCCTCATGGTAGTGCCAAAAGCATCCACAGACAGTATATAAACAAATGGAGGTCTTGGTGTTCCAATACAACTTCATTTACAGAAACAAACAGCAGGCTGAATTTGGCCTATAGGCTGCACTTTGCTGACCCTAGTTCTACATCATCATTTTTATAGCTGCATGGTATTTATTTATTTAACTATCTCATTATCAGATAATAAATTTGTGCCAATTGTTTGTATGTGTGTGTATAATAATAAACAGACCACAATGAATATCTTTGTAGTTAAATATTTGGCTTACATGTATGATTATGTCCTTAAACATTAACTCATATAGTGCTTCTGACATAGCAAATGGTTTATCTACTAAAGTTCAGACTTAAAAATCAAAATGTTGCTGATATACAAGTATTTCTTGGTTTATGTGACCAATTTTTAAAGTTGTACATAAAATTGAACTTTGTAAAAACATTTTAAGATTAAAGTAGGACTCCTTAAAATGTTCTTATAATTACTCCATTACTTCTAAGATTGACTTTTTACTTAGTGTTTTTCTTCATGGAAGAATTTTTAAATTAATTTACTTCATTTTAAAAGGAGAAGTTTTAAGAGCACTTAGTGAGTGCCTAACGTTTTATTCATTGAGGACAATAAAAAACATTCACCTCTCTGGTATCTATTAGACTATTGTTGGAAAGCTTTCACTCTTTCATTGTTTCCATAAGGTACAGAGAGGAAATACTACCTTCTAGGATAAGGTCTTTACTGACTGATATGAGGTTAACCTCCCACTGTTTTTCCTGTGGATCTTATTTCAGCTTGCCTATGAGAGAGACCAAAAAAACAAACCAGAAACTGTTTAGTCTTTCCTTTGCTTCAGACAGTTCTCTGGTGTTCAGGGGCATGTCCTCAATACAACTGACAGGTACAGGTGCTTCCCGAGTTTATTTAGTATGACCAGTAGATCATTTATTGTGGATTTGCAGTTTTATTGCAATGCCCAAATATATATTATAGCCAATAAGCAATAACACTTAAGGCAGAAGAACTGAAGATTAACACAGATTTTCAATGATGAAGATTACTATTTATCAATTATTTCAGTGCTGTGCAGTCTGTAGTGACATAGTACCATCTCTCATTACTTTCTTAGACTAAAAATAATTATTTTATCACCATAAAAATGATAGCATTTCTAGAATTTCTATAACAAATCATTATTAATCATGTTCATTTTCAAAAGGACTAGCTACCTCAGGCAGGAGTTCAAAAAACTCTATAATCAGTAAATTAGAAAGGCATGGCCATCTAGGAGAGCCTGTAACTCTCAAATCTTGGTAAGAGTTACCTAGAGTGCTTGTTAGAACATGTACTGTAGGGTCCTAGCATTTCCAGTGTACTAGGCCTTGGGTGGATTCCCTGAATTTTCATTTCTAATAGTTTCCAGGTGATACTAATAGTATCAGGCACCACACATTTAGAGTCACAAATGCAGAAAAATAATTGTTCCCCTTTGTGGTGGTGGTGTTTATAACTTTAACTTCTGTACCTTCACAATTTCTCTAAACCTTCCCCCCCACCAAAAAGACTTAAAATTTAGCATCTTTTCTATTTGTGAGACATACTTAACCTTGGTCATTTATAAACATTTTCTTCACTCTTTACAAGCTATCTTTTTTTAAAATCCAGGCTTACCCTTTAACTAAAGATGTATGTATAGTCACTTAGTCATGTCAGACTCTTTGCAACCTGATGGACTATAGCCCATCAGGTTCCTCTATCCTTGGAATTCTCCAGGCAAGAACGCTAAATATATATATATATATATATATATATATATATATATGAATTAATTTTAATAACTTTATGACCATTAGTTCATTTATTTTATGATCTACCACTGCAATTTTTGTATCATTTTCACCTACACCAAACTTTTAGAATAGGATATTATGAATATAGTCATATTGAAAGTGTTAAATCTTACCCTTGATAGTTTATCAGGCTGGATAAAATCCATCTAACTATATGCATTCAAACTAGTTTTCATATTTGATTAGCTTTATTGTCATCATTCCCAGTAATTGTTTAAGATGCCAGTTGTCAGATTTCTTTATAGACAAGTAAGAGGTGAAATAAGTTTTTAAAGTATGTCACAAAGCAAAACTTAGTTACAGTTGTTGGAATGAAGAATTCAGTTACAGCCAAAAAAATGTTTTAATAGAACAGAATGCAGTCCAAAGCCTGATGGAAAGCCACCAATTTTATAGTTTTCTTCAAACAACATCTTCATTGTTTTCTGGAAAGATTGTATTTGAAAAAAAGAAATGTCTCGAGTTACTTTTTTTATGAGGAAAGAATTGCTGAGTCTCTTAAATGGTTAATGAGAAGAAGTAATAGTTAAACACTTGGAGCATTGATTTCTGATTTGAATTCTCTAACACAGGCCAGCCCTGAGGGAAGAGGGGAAAAAAGCTTGCTAATTAACATTTGATTACTGATGCCACCTTCTCATTCCCCTTGCACCATCCGGTTTCAAGTGTTTTTGTTCAAGAAGTATTTTTAGGAGGATTTTTAACTTGCATCATAGTAAAACAGATTAATGTGCAACTGCATCAAGTGTACAGTATGTTAAAAAAAAAAAGAAAGAAAAAAGTCCTTAGATATGGAGTATGTGTTCAAAACTCAGTCTGGATCAGAAGTGATTGGTTTCCTATTATAAGCCTTTCTGAGCACCAGTGATTGCTAAGAAACTGGAACTAAGCCTGGTCTGTGTGTCTTATTTTAATCACACACAGATACTTATTTGTTTGGTGCAGTTATTATTTAGCAAACTCAACTGGAACATCATTTGATGGTGTGAATTACTTGCAATTCAGATTTTGATACTTTTAACATTTGAATAAGCTTAGGTTCTAATATTTCCAAAGGCCTTTCTTTTCTAAGATTGATAAGAGAATGAGATAAATGTATGTGGTTTCAGGGGTGCTTTTTTGTAAGGGCTGTAATTTGTCAAGGTATTCTTAATTCAGAAAATCTAGAAACTAAAGTGCTAACAAACCGATAACTGTTCTAAACCCATGGCAATTCAGTATTTTGTATCTGTTTCTTTTTGCTATTTTAAACTATTTGATATGTGAAAATTCATAGGCCAGATTTCAAAATTTTTTAAATGCTGAAATAAATTAATAGAACTTTGCAGTTGTTTCACTCTGCTTTTAGTATTCAGGCAACACTTATCCTGTTTGGTTGATGAAATAATTATTTGGGAAACCAGTATGTAAGTAAACCAGTAAGCTTTACTTTTAAATCAGATCTCTTGGGGGAAAAATATTATTGAGTCTTTTCTTTAAAAAAAAAAAAAAACAAAAAACTAAGACTTTTTAGTATAATTAAAAGCAAAAACTAAGACTTATCTTTACTCAAGAAAAAAATTCACTTAAAATGTTTATTATATGTCTGGATTTCTTAACTGAAATTATTTGCAGTTTTCCTTTTTGATGGGTTGTAGTTATTAACTCTTTACTATTTTTCTTTCATTTTGTAGCCTTAATGGTTTTAAACTTTCCCTCTTTACTTGCATATCTTAAATATAGTTAGCTCCTCTTTTCCTGTACCTAGGATTAATGCCAGTATTTTCAAAAAAATCAAAGAATTTTAGAGCTTAGAAAGTTAGCAATGAGCTCATTTTGTTCTCTTCTAATATTGAATAAAACTAGGTCTCAGTTTCTACCAGTTTGCATCACAGTAACAGCTGGGTAGAATTGGAACTGGAAATCTAGTTTTCTGTCTCTTATTATGCCACAGTAACTCAAATTTTGTGACTTTTGTATAACATTATCAGAATCTTCTTTCACTTGAATAATACCTGAATGAAATTTAAAATTCCTTAAAATATTTTTCAGTAGTGTATCTAACATATAGTTCACAACATTTTGCTATAAAATATAGCTGACAAAGTTGTCTACCAGTTTTTATATTTTTCAGTTTGAATAGCTGCAAACGGCTCATATAAGGCTAATCTAAAACCTCAACCTCAAAATCTAGCCTTTAGAAGAGGAACTTTCTAAGAATTATTTTCTAAGAAATTCTGATAAAATTTAACCAAAGTATAAAACTGTTTAAAAATGTATGGAACTCAAAGCTTTGTGGAAGATGAATGTCTTATATAATTTTATATTGAACAGGTCGTAATAATCTTGTTTCCCAGTACTGTGTGTATCATGGAAGTTTCCACAGTGAGGAAATATGAAGTTTGAAGTGGAGATCATTGCTTATATTATTTATTATATATGAATAGATGTTTATTAACAGTGAAAAGCACTAATAAGGAAATGAATCAATACTGCTTTAATTCTGTACTGTTTCAGGGTAATCTGATTCAAATATGTTTTTCTTAGTCACAAACAACTGAAGGCAGAGAGATAAAACTGTTCTTTTAGAAAATCTGGAAAATAAGCTGTGGAAAATCTGTTGTCAATCTAGAATCTTTGATCCAAATACAGTGTAGTTTGTAACATAATTTTAATGTTCAGCTGGTAATCAAAACTTTCATTAAATTTTTTCAGGACTAATTGAAGCATTTACATAGTTCAGCAGCCTAAAATCTCATAGATTTAGAGCTTAATGCATAACAAGAATTGAAAAGATTATGAAGATTCAGAATGCTCTTGAGCCAAAGCTGATCAAAGAAAGTATGTAAGACAAAAGGGCCCTTAGGAAATGTTACCCTGTGAAGTGCCACTTGTCCTTAACTGGAATTTAACACAAATCTCTAAAGATAAAACTCCATCAGAAGTAGCACAGTAATGGCAGCTGAACATGCCAGCTACAGCAACTTAGCCTGTGTGTGTGTTCTTTCTGCCTCTCTGAAGAGCTCTTAAATCTCTCAAATCAATCAATCTCTCAACCTTCCCCCACTCTCGCCCCTCACTTCTCCCCTTGCTTTTAGTCTTTCCTCTCTGCTTCCTCCTTTCCTTCATCCTTCTCTCTCTGAGAAAACTGTCCTGCATTTGATTCATGATGACGTTAAATCCATCTGCATCATTTTATAATTTGGTATATTTTCCCTTCAGCTTTCCTAGAATACTGAATTTTTAAAAGAATAATTTTACTTTGTATATATTTCTGATTTTTTCTTTTCTGCAGGATTGTCACTGAAAATTTAAAGTCATCAATAAAGAATAGAATTTTTTCATCTCTATTAATAAAATGATTACTCATTTTGTACCTTTGCTGTCTTATCACTTGTCTTTCTTCCATATACTAGTAAAATCTGCCTATGGTTTTAGCACTGATGAACATGAAATTATTTTTGAAAAACTAATTTGTTTTCAGGTATATTGTTTAGTGATTATGGTTTAACACAAGATTCTTTTGGCTTAATTTCAGAAACACTGTGAACTTAGCTTTTCCATTGAAACAATCAAACATTAGCCTAATATGCTTTATGTTGTACCCTCTCAGCCAAGTTCTTTCTGCATTAACCAGTTTATTCTATGACAAGTTGCTTAACAGATGTCATTCTGGGGAGAACAATGAAGCCAAATACTTGTGCAATGGCTAACATTACTCTAACTTTGATCACTTTTGTTCAGCACATCAGTCTGGCGTTGTGCTTTATACCAACATAACACTATAGCCAGAACATGCTTTTCAGGCTTAGAATAGCAAAGGAATGTTATTCATTCAGTGCAGTTACAGATGAGTTAATGAAAGAAGAAAAATACTGTTTATTTCATAATACCGTATTGTTATGTTTTGGAATTAAGATGGAATTTAAAGAATGCCACTCCAGAGTTATCCGTTTATATATTCACTCATAGTATTTGTGTATATTCTCCAGTGCAGAGGTAGCCTTGCCACCTTCCCAACAGATGTAAATATTTGCCCTGCCTTCCCTTTTACCTTCAAGAATAATTGCTGACCCTTGGTGTCGCTAGACAACATAATTAAAACTAACTTTAAGAAAGGAATTTTTTGCCTTGTGGCTTAAAGTTTCCTCATACTCCCATCCTCTGTCCTCTCCCTTTCTTTTATTAATAAACAATAATAATAATACTTTGGCTTTATGGAACACCTTTCCTCTTAAGAGTACTAATATTTAAGCATGACAGAATAGTCTTAGCTAGTGCAGGTGGTAAGAGGTTAGTCCAGTTGCATTTGGTTAAACTCTTGGGTTGATAATGACTAACAAAAATTTCCAAACTTGATATGACTGACCATAAACAAAATACTGCATGGTAGACTGGCCATTGCTAAGAATCTTGGGGGATAAAGCTGTTTGTTTGAATTGAGTGGAGATCAAGCCATGCCCCCAAGCTCCACAGTTCTCATTTACTAAGTCTTTTTTTCACAGGTGTACATTAGAGATAAAAATAGATTGAGTTCCAGGTTTTGTTTTGTTTCTTTCTTTCCCCAGTGAATATATTTCTCCATTTCACTGGAAGTGTAACTTAGATATGCTTATGTATAATAAACAGTAATGTGATACAGAAATGCTGCAATTGGACCATGTGATACTTCAGTCTTCTGCATTTTAAAAACATGAATGAACACTGCTTCTTTTCCACATGGGAATCATATTATAGAATGTATTATGTGCAACATTTCAAAATTAGTTTCACTGTTACAATATGTTAATCCCGGAACTTACATGAAGAGTTAGCTAAGATGGATGATCTATTCATTCTTATGATTTGATCATTTATTTGGAAATACGGAATGAAAGAGAATTTTTGTAACCTATTTAGAGAAAAAAGCTAAAAAAGGATATGATAATTACTGAATAAGAGTTTAACCTTCCAACACTTCATTCTGATAATCACTTGTGTCCTCTCCTTTGAAGTTAAAAAGTATTGGGAATTCCCTGGTGGTCTAGTGGTTAAGACTCCATGCTTTCATTGCTGTGGGTGCAGGTTTGATCCCTGGTGGAGAAGATCCCACAAGTTGTGTGGTATGGCTATAAATAAATAAGTAGTTTCAAAGTATAATATTAAATGTTGAAAGAAATAGTTTTTCAACTTTTATTTAAAATAAAAACTATCAGTACTATATTTTCTTTGGGGGAAGGGCCTAAATAATATATTAATGGATAGCCCTCAGTTAATAAATATTTTCTTAAAATAGTTTCTAATTTGGGGTGATTTCAAAAAAATATACCCTGTACAGCTTTATTATTAAGTTATTGTATCCTTGAAATGTACATAAAACAGTGAAGGAAACTCCAGGTTTTTCCTTTCACCCTGTTGGGTAAGAAACTACTACCCTTTTTTGACTGAAGAAACTTGAAGCCATCCAGGATTATAAAAATAATCAGCAGGGTGAGGTAGGAGAATATGGCTTGAACTGTTATTTCTTTTAACCTTCATGGAGAATCTGTTTTTAAATTTGATTTAATTTTTTTTAATAAAATATTTTATGATTTGTGTTTTCCTAGTTTCAAGTTTTTGTTTTAAATCTAAAATAGAACAGAGGAAACAAAGTGTATCCCATAAATTGACTAGCAGCTATCAGAAGTCATGTGGAAGCCCTATTTTAATTGTTTTCTTTCTTTTTATAGGTAAAGAGAAATGTGTATGACCTCACGAGTATCCCTGTTCGCCATCAGTTATGGGAGGGCTGGCCAACTTCTGCCACAGATGACTCCGTAAGTGACAGTTGAATTGTCAGTTTTATATCCTCCTCTCTCTTTTGCCACTTTCAGCCTAATTGGCAGTGATACTAAGCAGAAATCAAATGCTTTGTATCCATGGAAGCAATTTTTGTGAATCATTTGCATTCACTTGCAGAACTAATGTCATAAGCCAAATATAGCAGCATTCTCTTGATAATGTTATATCAGTATCAGGAACTTTATGCTGCTTGATTTGACTTAAGTTTTTCCTTGATAAAAAAAATACAAATATTCAGATATTGCTAATGAAATGTCCCAAACACAAAAATTTTTTTCCTAAATTACAGATACTTCAAAATCGATTTAATCATTTTATTTAATTTTATAACTGCATTTCCCATAGTTAGACCTATACTTTTAAAAGTTAATTTTTATAGTTAATATTAATAGCACTCTATTCTTAAACACTCTCATAATTTTCACTGCCATAAAAAACTGAAAGAAAAGACCTAGTCTATAATTTTTAATTACTATTACATCTACTCATAATGATTTCCTATTGTAAATTTTGAAACCTTTCCTATCTCTATCTTGTTTCCAGTGATTATTTTCTAAGAGAGTAAATTTTATCATTGAGGAGGCCATTTGGCTACTTTTATCCACAATCTTGATTGTTCTAATCAGTTTTTTTAAGGAAAAAATTAGAATTTTCAAGAATTTTGAAGTGAGTTATTTTTAAAATAAATAGGGCTAAAAAGATGCTAAGATTTTGTAAACATCTTACAATAATAAATATCCAAATAATGATTATGGCTAGGAGTTTAATTATGTTTTCTTATGTTCTAAATATTACATTTGTCAGAATAATATTACATTTTGTCATAATAATAATTACCACTTCTCTCTTAGCACCACCATCATATACTTTAGTCTAAAGGAATTCTTTGCAGAAGACAGTAACATTTTTAAACAATTTGTTTATGTAGATGCCACTTGAGTCTAATTATTCCACAGTCTAAACATTGTGCCTTTGGAAAATGCTTTGTGGATTATGAAACTTCAAAAATAACCAGAAAATAGCAAAACTTGTTTTTTAAGTGAACCCTTCAGAAAAAAATTATTTACATATAGGGACTTACACTTATTTATAAACTGTTAATTTTGACATTGACATTATAGTATGTCATTATAATTATTGATGGTTGTCCATGGCTAAGTGGTAAGAATGTGGTTGTTGTTTTTAGTATGTTTTTTTCCTGTTAGACTGAGAAATTTGATGGAAAATATGATACATTTATTTTTATAAAATTAAGAAACTAAGTATATAAATGATAGCTTTTTGTTTACCTGAGAAGATATGAAGAAACCAGAAATGTTCTTAGCATTGTCTAATAACCTGCTACAATTTATTTATTTATTTTTCCTGCTACAATTTATAACATTAATAGAAGAAAATGATTAAGATGGAGCATGTCACTGAGTTTCAGATACCTCACTTTTTTAAAGCATTGTAATGAGTATTAGCAATAATACAAATACTCTGTTCATAGTAGACAATAAATGAAAGTCAGTATTGTAACTTAATATTAACATAACTCGGAGCGTGATCATGGGCAAGTGTTGACTGGTTTACATAAATGAAATGGTACCTGAGATTTGCTTCAAAATAACCTCTTGTGTTGGAAGAGTGAGTGGGGATATTCATAAATCCAAACTGATCATTGGTGAAAGTAGTTAATGTGTATATTTGATTTTTTTATACTATACTCTCAAGTTTTGTATACATTTGAAAATTATACAATTGTAAGTCTAAAACAAAAATACTTGTCTAGTTTAAGATAATGAAGTCCAGAAATGTGGGACTTAATAGCGTTGAAAAAGTTAGTTGCTCATGTGCCCCATTTTTATGGCTACCAAGCTGAAATGGGCTTATCAGAGCACGTTCCAAGAGTGATAGGCAAATCAGTGAAATACAGTATATTCCTCTGTAACATAGTACTTAATATATTTAATTTTATTTATTTATATTATTTTTGGCTATGCTGGGTCTTCGTTGCTATGCACTGACTTTCTCTAGTTGGTGATGAGCAGGGGCTACTCTAGTTGCGGTGCTCCGGCTTCTCTCTGTAGAGGCTTCTCTTGTTGCAGAGCATGGCCTCTAAAGTGTGTGGGCTCAGTAGTTCTGGAGCATGGGCTTAGTTGCCTGCCCTGAATACCCCGCTTTGGTAGGCAGATTTTTACCGCGTTTTACCACTGGACCATTCTTTTCCTGTCTGTGCTTCTACCTGGTACTAGAAATCCCAGTAAAGAGGGAATCTCCATTAAGAAGCCTGATTCTTTTTGCCTCATTTCTCATATTTGCACCTTGTCCCAGAACCGGTGCAGTGATGCCTGCCTGTACCTCCCCAGAGCATATGTTGCCATATTGGCAAGATGTTGCCTTGATCTGCATGATTTGATACAACAAAGATGTTTAAGGCCAGGCTGCTTTTAATCGGTGTGATAGCAGATCCACTAGCTCCAGTGCTTGAGTCTTGACAAAAAATGCTTATAATTGTAGTCATTTAAGGAGATCCTAGCCAAAGAAATGTCATGCAGCCTTTCTTTCATTAGAACTATAAAAAACTCATAAAGCTGGTGCCTGTAATCTATATTGTTGCAGGCGATGGTGTTTTTATACTTATTTAAATCACTCAAGTGGAGGCATCTGCTACAAAATAAGATCGTCCTCACAGCTTAGGGCATGAATTGGGTGCAGCTGAGAAATGTCAGCTGTGTAAACAGCCTGAAATGTGTTACCAACAAAAATATAATTAATTTCTTTCCAAGACAGTGTGCCATAACTGAATATTTAGGATGGTTTAACTTTCAGAGAAAGCACCTGAACATTTTCTTCCCAATGCCAGAATAGAGGATTGGTTATAAAGGTCATTAAAGGTGAGATTAGTTTATACTTTTCCTGCTCAGTTGCAGAAATTTCTGTTGCTTTGAATATATAATAGTTTTAGATACCACTGGCTTCTGTGAATTAATGGAAATATCTTAGATCAAGAAATTAGTAGTTTGGGATGATGGAAATGTTCTAAAATTAGATTGTGATGATGACTGTATAACTGTGTAAATTTACTAAAAATCATAGAATTAAACATTTCAAAAAATAAATTTTATGGCATGTAAATTATATCTCAGTAAAGCTATTTTTTAAAGGATACTAGTGAAGAACTATATTAAAATATTTCTTGGTTTACATTTGTATGTTCCCTGAGAAATACTTTGCAGTAACGCAGAAGGTGTTTTCTTCATTGTACTTCTCATTAACCTTTGACTTAACAAACAGGACAAAGAAAGAGACTTCTTATAATTAGATTCTTGTATAATCTTGAGTCTCTTACAAACGTGATAGACTGCAGTCTTTTGATAATTCCAACACTACTCAGTGAATTTAACAGTCATTTAAAGCATTGTTGCCCCATCTCTCTTCAGAGTTAAAATATTTTCTTTGCTTATAGTTGTACTGTAATGGGACATGGGATACTGTATGAATTGTCAATAATTCTTTTAGTTCGTTTTTGTGCTCTTTCACCAGGGAAATAGGTATCTAAAGCTTCACCAGTAGGGGAATGTTTTCATGCTGTGACAGTTCAGCTGTGAGAACAAGGAGTTGCAAGTAGGCAAAATCTCATTTTACACTTTAACAGGGACACTCTTGATTTCTAGAGAATAGAAATGATTTTAACTCTATGAATTATGTCAAGGCACCTTATTATAATGCAGACAATTTGAATAGATGTAGTTTTTAAAGCTCCAGGTTTTAGTAATACTTATACAAAGAAAGAAAAATTCTTCATTTTTAATACTTTGTGTTGTGCTCCCCTGCTCTTTTTTCTTTAATAGTAATCATCTGTAGTTTCATCATTGGCTAAGCAGTGTTAAGTCAGATTTTGAGAAATTAGGAATTCTAGGACCAGAGGTCTTTAAGTATATGTTAGGAGTCAGAAAACTACTTACTAAATATTAAATATTTTCACATTGAAAGTGAGATCATTTATAAACAGAATAAACCTAGTGACTTTTCTGTGAAATAACAATAAAACAGAAGTCACACACATGACTTATTCCTTTTTTATTACTATTCAAAAGAATTTGTGAATGAAGGAATGCCATCTACTTTCATCCTTCTGATGGAGACCATTTTCTCCTGTAACTTCTTCCTAATGATTTGTTTTTGGCAGGTGTCAAATTATAAACATTCCCCTTATACCGGATCCCCACCCTCCACTGTATAGCAGCTGCTGTCCCAGTACAGGCTCTCCCTATGACCACATACCTACCACACTATCAGCCTTACTTACTTATCTTCGATGGCAACCCAGTATGTGCTGACTTATGTACAGATTTTTATGCTGTTGTTCACAACCTTCATTCTTTAGTATGAAACTTCCCTTCTGGGTTTATTTTCCCTTACAAGCCTAGAGAAATTGCTCAATAAATGTTTCTTGAGTAAGTGACTGAATATGATACCACATATATCTCCACTTTAGCTAAATATTCATTTTGCTGTTCTGATATACTTGGTTCTCTACTCCTGTATTTAATCATATTATTCCTTCTACCCACAATATCTGCAACAATTATTTCTTTTCTTCAAGACCTTTCCTTCAGAAACTTTGCCTGTATCCCATGCTACCATCTCCAACCATCTTAGAAATTAGTTTCTATTTATTTCTCTATTTAAATTATTTCTGTTTTTCCTTATTTTTGCTATTTTCATCTTTCATTCCCTTCCACCTGGCCCCATTACTTATCTGAGTAATTGCAAATAACTTGATTAACCTCTTTGAGTCTCAGTCTCTGTAACCATAAACACAGATAATACTCCTACTAGAGTTTTGTAAAAACTAAGAGCCAGTAGTTACAAATATAGTTACTTCTTTATTTATTTTGAAGATTGAAGTAGTCTGTACTAGGTAATGTCTAATACATGGTTAGTTAGTTAGTTAAAGTTAAGTTGCTTAGTCGTGTCTGACTCTGCGACCCCGTGGACTGTAGCCCACCAGGCTCCTCCGTCCATGGGATTCTCCAGGCAAGAGTACTGGAGTGGGTTGCCATTTCCTTCTCCAATACATGGTTAACCTTTGGCTATTACTATTTTTTTCATCCATATATCTATTCATTTGTTTGACATTTGTGAAAAAAACTCTTTTACACCAGTAAACACACTGGACCTTAAAGTTACAAGGATGAAGTCCTGTTCCTCAGGGTTTGCAAAGTATAGTGTGAGACAGATATATAAACAGTGATGATTGAAGTTTATGTAAAGGCAAAACATAGAATCATAGAAGAGGAAACAACTAATTTCTCTAGCAGATGGTGTGATGAAAAAATGGCTCCCCAGAATAAGGAACCAAATACCCCTTAAGTTAAATTAAACAAGTCTAAACTACATTTTAATTTGTATCCTGTGTTCTTGGCTTATGTAAATTCTAAAAATTGAGAGTAAGAACTGTCTTCCTCATTTTTGTATGCACTGCAGGATAAAGTGTAGTGGTTTTTTTTTTTAATATAGTGTTTTATACATTCACTCATCTGAGTTGTTCAGAGCTCCTCGAGGTTGACATCTGTGACAATAAACAACTAAATGATGAATTGGTATGATATAGTGACTTTATAAACTGAGAATCAGGTTTATCTTCTTTCTAATAAAAATGATCAAAACTCAATATTTCTTGGTAAGTAGACTAGCAAATTTAGGTGAGGAGCCACTATATTAAGAGAATTTATATTAGCATGTGTTTAATTGTGTGCATGCATGTGCATGTGAGAGAAACAAGCAGACCAGTCCAAGTTCATCACATCCCTACATTGCTATCACTTGGATAAGTTGTTTATTGTATGACCTTCATTTTCCTCATCTGCAAAATGAAGATGACGTCAACACCCTTGAAAGTCTATTGTGAAGATTAAATGGATTAACATAATAGTTTGAACTGTATGAAATTGCCATTTTTAAAGGACAAGATTAGCCATTCCATATGGTTTTACCTAATATGTATAGCTTATTATATTATATAATGCAGAATTTAGCAGTTCAGCCCAAATTCGACTCTACTGTTTTTCCTGCATCATAAGCAGATCTTTTACCATCTGAGACACCAGGGAAGCCCCAAAATTGGTATAAAACATTATATTAGTTTGGATATACAGCGTAACGATTTGATATTAGTATACACTACAAAGTGATCACCATAATGTCTTGTTACCATCCATTACCATAAAATTGGCCCCCCTTCACCCATTTCCCCCTCCACCCTCCAAACTCCTTTCCCTCAGGTAACCAGAATACTGTTCTTTGTATCTATGCATTTTGTTTTGTTTGTTCTTTTTCTTTTTTTTTTTTTTAGATTTCGCATATAAGTGAAGCAATGCTACTTGTCTTTCTCTATCTGATTTATTTCTCTTAGCCTAATACCCTTAAGGTCTATTTCATCTTGTTACAAATGGCCATATCTCCTTCTTTTTTATGGCTGAATAGTATTAGACACACACATACACACACACATATCACATCTTCTTTATCTAGTCACCAACTGATGGACAGTTATGTTACTTCCATATTTTGGCTATTGTAAATAATGCCACATTGAATGTAGGGTTGCATATGTCTTTTTTGAATAGTGTTTTTGTTTTCATTGGGTAAATACCCAGAAGTGGAAGAGCTGGACCATATGGTAGTTCTGTTTTTAATTTTTTGCAAAACCTTCATTCTGTAGTGGCTGTACCAATTTACATTCCACCAATAGTGCACAAGGGTTCCTTTTCTCCATATCCTTACCAAAACTTGTTATTTTTTGCCTTTTTGATAATCGCCATTGTAACAGATGTAAAGTGATATATCCTTGTGGTTTTGAATTGCATTTCCCTGAGGATTAATGTTGTTGAACAGCTTTGTATTTGCCTGTTGGCTATCTGTAGATCTTCTTTAGAAAAATGTCTGTTTGAATCCTCTGCCCATTTTTTTTTTGTCAAATGTTTTTTTGTTTGTTTTTTTGCTGTTGAGTTGTTTGAGTTCTTACTATATCTTTGATGTTGACTCCTTTTTGGATATGTGATTTGCACATATTTTCTTCCATTCAGTAGATTCCCTTTTCATTTTGTTGATGGTTTCCTTTGTTATGGAGAAACTTTTTAGTTTGATGTAGTCCCACTTTTTATTTTTGCATTTAGAGTCAGATCAAAAAATTCAACACTAAGATGAATGTAAACAGTGTTTTCTTGGAGCACAGTCACACTATTTGCTTCTGTATTGTATACAGCTGGTTTTACAGTGTAACTAGTGGCAGGGATGTTTAATTGCAACAAAGTTACATGGCTCACAAAGCCTAAAATATCTACTGTTTGACCCTTTAACAGAAAAAGTTTGCTAATCTGTGGTGTAATGTTTGGCATTGAGTAGCCATTCAACAAACGTTAGCTCCTTTTCCCTTGAATAAGCATCTTCTTTATATCCCATATGCGCATGCAGAATCAGAAGTATTCTTTGAGTAGCTTCAGGGTCATCTTATGCTATTTAGATTACTTTGTTAGCCTGTCCTAGGTCAGACAGATTCAGGCAATCTTTGGACATTTTCACTGGCTTTTTCTTTATTTGACAAGGTCATAGATAATGTTGCTTCTAACAGTGGTGAGACTCAGTAGCTTCAGAAGGTTCACTGCCCTTGTCAACATACAGAGTCTTTTACAAATAACACAGGCAAAGACTAAACAGACAGAAAGAACAGGTTTAAAAGCAGTAGAAGAAAGTTTAAGTTTAAAAGGAATAGAAAGTTGTAAAATAGACCCTGAAGAGTGAGAGTGAGAAGTTCAGGAGGGTGGGTGAAGCACTCATGGGACGTATTGACTTGGTAAATATGAGGGAGAACACAGGAAAGTGAGACAGCCCTCAACAGGAAATTTACAAACACGAAGATCTGATGTTGTGAATGTTGACTTCATTGTATTAAAATCTCAAACGTGTACAGTACTGCTCTGCCCATGAAGAGGTAACTGCTGTGGGAATTGTCTTCTTTCTGTGAACAACTAGAAGACTGGATATAATGTGTGAAACAGCTGTTCTCAGATGTTAGACAACAGGTAGTTCTGGACTCTGAAGAAGCAAGCAAATGAGCCTTGCTGGGAAGCAGTTCCTAGACCCCATAACAGGGAGAGAAAGCTAAAACAGAATCTGGTGATTATATTGCAATTGAAGAGACTGAAATAGAGTTTAGGGAGGTCAAGGCAGCTAGACTTTGCAAGATAGACTACCAGCAGAGAAACTACTCCAGAAATCTGTATGGTTCTCCTGATTTTTAGCTGAATACCAATCCATGCATGCCATGCATAGAGTGAAATTCCAGGAGACTGGGGAAAGAACTACTGCCTGGAAAAAGAACAATTAACTGGGATCTGTAAGGCAAACAGTACTCAGAGCCCACACAATGCTGGGAATAGTTTGAGTTCCCACCAGCCATAGTAGAGACACCTCAGTGAATACATGGAGCACCATAGGAGATACTCATAGGAGAATCACACCTTGGTGCAGTGTATAAACAAGGCTTAGAGTGAAGGTTACTCTAGGACTTCCCTTCCACAAGCTTAGAAACAGTTTCCAAAAGGACTAAAAGGATTAATAGGTAAATGCTTCTAAGAACAGAGTCCAGCATCCAGTTAAAAGTTACTGTATATACAAACAAGCAGGAAAATCTAATCCTTAACCAGGAGAGAAATCAGTTAAAAAAAAACAGACATAGAAGTTATATAATGAAATTGACAGATAGGGACTTTAGCTATTGTAAATATTGTGAATAGACTCAAGGATTTAAAGGAAAACATGAATTTAATGATGAAAGAATAGAATATATAAAGGATAGAGAAATAATACCTGAAATGATAATTTCACCAATGAACTTAATATCAGATTGCTGCTGTTGTTCAGTCACTAAGTCATGTCTGACTCTGAGACCTCATGGATTCTATCACACCAGGTTTCTCTGTACTCCACTTTCTCCTGGAGTTTGCTCAAATTCATGTCATTGAGTCGATGATGCTATCTAACCATCTCACCCTCTGCTACCTGCTTCTCTTTTTGCCTTCAATCTTCCCAGCATCAGGGTCTTTTCTAATGAATTTGCTCTTTGCATAGGGTGGCCCAAGTAGTGGAACTTCAACTTCAGCATCAGTTTTTCCAATGATTATTCAGGGTTGATTTCCTGTAGGATTGACTGGTTTGACCTCGTTGTTGTCCAAGGGACCCTCAAGAGACTTCTCCAGCACCACAATTCAAAAGCATCAATTCTTCAGCACTCAGCCTTCCTTAATGATTCATCTCACACATCCATGTTTGTCTCCTGGAAAAACCATAGCTTTGACTATTTGGACCTTTGTCGGAAAAGTAATGTCTCTGCTTTTTATACGCTGTCTAGGTTTGTCATGGCTTTCTTTCCAAGAAGTGTCTTTCATTTAATATCTGTAGTCAGTCACTGTTCACAGTGATTTTGGAAACCAAGAAAATAAAATCTGTCACTGCTTCCGCTTTCTCCTCTTCTATTCACCATGAAGCAATAGGACTTGGTGCCATGATCTTAGCTTTTCTTTTTTTTTAATGTTGAGCTTCAGGCCAGCTTTTTCACTCTCCTCTTCCACCCTCATCAAGAGACTCTGCTTTCTGCATTTAGGTTAGGTTAGTATCATCTGCATATCTGAGGAGACAGGTAAGGTGATCTGGTACTCCCATCTCTTTAAGAACTGTTGTGATCCACACAGTCAAAGAATTTAGCATAGAGAGAGAAACAGAAGTAGATGTTTTTCAGGAATTCCCTTACTTTCTCCCTGATTTATTCAGTTCAGTTCAGTCACTCAGTCGTGTCCGACTCTTTGCAACCGCATGAACCGCAGCACGCCAGGCCTCCCTGTCCATCACCAACTCCCGGAGTCCGCCCAAACCCATGTCCACTGAGTCAGTGATGCCATACAGCCATCTCATCCTCTGTCGTCCCCTTCTTCTCCTGCCCTCAGTCTTTCCCAGCATCAGGGTCTTCTCAAATGAGTCAGCTCTTCACATCAGGTGGCCAAAGTATTGGAATTTCAGCTTCAACATCAGTCCTTCCAATGAACACCCAGGACTGATCTCATTTAGGATGGACTGGTTGGATCTTCTTGCAGTCCAGGGGAATCTCAAGAGTCTTCTCCAACACCACAGTTCAAAAGCATCAATTCTTCTGTGCTCAGCTTTCTTTGTAGTCCAACTCTCACATCCATACATGACCACTGGAAAAACCATAGCTTTGACTGGACAGGCCTTTATTGACAAAGTAATATCTCTGCTTTTCAAGAGTAAGGAGAAAATATCTGAAAACATATTTGGCAAAGGTCCTCTATCCTGTTACATAAAAATGTCTTACAAATAAATAATAACACAAGCCAATTTAGGGGAGTGATAGCGCTTTTTGAAATTTTGGTTGTAGTGGTGGTAGTCAGAAGTGCCAAAACTCTTGAACTGTACATTTATAATAGGTGCATTTTATTATAAGTAACTAGATCTCAATTAATTTTAACTAATGATTATGATGAACATGTTGATCTGAAACTGTAACTGGTACATGAGAAGGTGAAATGCAGAACCAGTATTCAACTCGCAATCTGCCTGTTCTCTGATGCCAATGTTCTTTCTCTTGTATCATGCTAGTCCTTGTATGTTCCATGTTGCTCAAAATAGTTCCAATTTTGAAATATTCAGTCTAATTTTTCCCCAGAATTGTATTCATGCTGGTTTGAAGTTTTAAAGTTATTCATAAAAGACAATAACAGAGAAACAAACTTTGCCTTTATTTTCCTTTGTTGACACTAGGAGTCTTTGAAGATATGTGAACTTAAAATTTTCACTTTGGATTATATGCTTGTGTCTTCTTGAATAGTAGCCATATCATTAATGTGGCAGAGAATGAACAACAGGATTCTACTCATAGTTTGGTACTCATAGTTATTTAATATAGTGGTCGGTGAGTATATTAACAGACATTTATGTAATGATTTTAGTTTACAAGGCATATTTCATATGCGTGATCTCATTTGAGCCAAGTAGTAGATTACAAATAATTTTTGATAGAAATAGTATACAGTGGAATATGTTACTATCTGTAGAAATTTTCTTCAGTTTCTTCAAACCATATTTTCTTAATAGCAACCTCTTAGAAAGCATGTCTTACTCATTTTTGTGTCTCAAGTGCCTGGCAAAGCCCCTGGCACAAAATAAGCATTCAGTAAAGGTTTCTTGTGTTTATGTTAAACTTAACGATGAAAAGTCAAGTGATTGGCGCTAAATTGCAATAAATAACTGCTAGTTTAATTCTCCAGTATATATCATTACTTTCTTCGGAGACACCCCTGTTCTTTTTCAAGAAAGCAAGCTCTTTCCTCTGTTAACTGAGAAAGAAGTTGTTGGAACTCTTGTACTTGGCCCTATTCTATTACTGAGAAATGGAAGGTTGTTTATAATACATATGTGCAGTACTTAATCTCTGGCATTTATGTTTTGAAGTTAACATGCTGTCTGTTACATTTGAACAGCTGTAACATATGTGATAAGATTTCTTAATAAGTCTTTTCCTTGAGCAATGGAAATACAAATATGAAGGGCGGTATTCCCAGCTTGTTAAGTTGGACTTTAGATCCTTGGGTTTAGATGTAATCAATTGTCCATAATTCTCTGTTTGAGAAAGATCGTAAAGAGAGCATTACAGCCTGTTTTGGCTAACACAGATTCCATGGCATTTTTTGATGTGCAATTAAAAGGATGTTTGCAACTGTGTCTAATTGGCTAAATTCTTACAAATTTTGTAACCCGAAGAGAAGGCTTAAAATGAAAATTTATGCATGTTAAAGTAGCCATTTGAGCTCGAGGTGCCTTGATCAATAGTCAAATCAATTGCTGCCCCCACATCATGACTTTGTTTGATATTCTACATGTAGAATATATAAGGGTGTTTTTGATAAACAGCCACAAGAGATTGCTGGTACTGATTGTTCCCACAACCAAAGAAAGTCTTTTTGTTCTTTTATTGTATGTTTGTTGACAGTTGTGATCAACACGGAATGAACTGCTTTACAGTTTATTACTTTCAAAGTACAAATTTGAATGCTGTGGATTCAGATGTATAAAAGAGATAAAATTACAGACAGCTTTGAGTGGCAGTTACATATCAAACCTCACGGGGGTTTGACAGGCAACGAATATCGTTATTAGACGCTTTTTCCATAATTGCTGACATTTATCCAGTGTTTCACAGTATTTGCTAATGTATTAATGCAGTCAATCTCTGAGAGGCTGCACATGCCTTTTTAGCCCTGGCTTTTATGGGATTCTGAAATTCATAGACCCACAGATACTTATTCCCTGCTGGTTGCCGTAGTGACAGAGCTCAGAGATAAGCCAAGACAGAGCCCTTTTGTGATTGCTTTTCAGGTGACATTCAGCGGCAGCTTGAGTAGAGTGTCCTTTTATAGTTCCTGTAATTCAGAAAATGATAACAGCTTTTTGCTGCTTAGAAGAGAAGTCTGTGGACTGCTCCCGGTGGGATTTCAGTTTGCTGTGCCACTTCATACCAACACCAGCCTGATAGAGTTCTTATTATTGTGGAGATTTCAAAGTGCAAGGGGAGTGAATTAATTATAACAGGTTAGAAAATACAGGACTGATACTACAAATAAAACTTTAAAGTGCTAATTCATGTTTCACAGCCATATGTAACAAATTAATTTGGACATTTTCAGCTATTAGGGATGATGAAGCTAGGCACTTGCTAAGTAAATGCATCTGACTTAAATTACTTGATGAACCATGCTACATCTCGAAGCTGTTACATCTCAAAGTTTAAAAAGTTGTCTTTCATTTCTATATATCATTTTCCCATTTGAAACCATTGCTTTCACATTTTGTCGTTTAGAGGCAGATAGGTTTTTTAGGACACATTCTTAGGGTTATAATTATACTTTCTTTTCAGCATTCTCAGTGTAATAATTAAAAATGAATGTTTTATAAATAATTTATAAATTATTTATAAATAATAATGGTATAAGCTATTCAGAAGCTTATACAGAAGAAAACTCTATGATGATGAAACATGGTGGGTTGAAGGGAGGGTACATTTCAAGAAATAACTGGAGAAAATGGAATCTAACCTGGAACAACATAGAGGTCTTAAGAAGCCATCCCCCATCCTCCCAGACTCTTAAAGCTAGGAGAGTTAATATTTGTTATTCTGCAAGAAAGAGAACTCTAGTAACACTGGGTAAGTAAAGGATACGTTGACACCTAGACTGTATGGTTGATATTATTTAAAAGAGGCCAATAAACAGCACCAAAAAGAAGAGGAACACTAACCTAAATTAAACTATGCAAATCTGAAAGGAGGTATGAAACACTTAAATGTCTACTCCTAAAATTGAAATGTAATTTGCGGTTAAATAGGGAGCAAGTAGAACCAGCCAAATAGAGAAATTAACTTGAGAATACGAAGACATGAAAAAGAATAGATGTGTTCCTCAGTTTCAGAATTGCTGGTGAACCATGCTAGATGAACAGGCAAATAGACAGCACATGAATGAGGGCTCAGGAGAGAATTTTGCCTAAAAAATCTAATTCTTAGATTAGTTGTACAGTTGAAAAGCTGGTGTTCTACTTTGTGTTACTTTCTGACCTTTTAGGCTCATTTTGAGCAGATATAAACTCACTCGTAAAATTCAAATATTTGTCATTCAGACAAAAAAGGGTAACCTTCAGACTAGTGACAAATAAATATGACATTTTCAAATGATATTTAGTAGACTTTTATTAACACTGTGTTACCCTGTGATGTTCATTGCATTCCTTCTTTTGGTTTAACTTGATCTTCAGTTATCTGTTTTGCTATGTTAAGAGGAAAAGAGAAGAGAAATTTTTAAGAGTTGTATTATTATGTCATGTGCTTTTTGGTGCTGTGGTTATCCACTTAAGAGTCTCTCTCAAAACTTAGTCATCCACTGAAATGGTCTTTAAGACCATATCATTCCCACAGTGTTTTAGAATTGATAAATATCAGCTTATAATTGTTGCTTTAAAAAAACACAAAACAAGCAAACAAACAAATCAAAGTAATGAAACCTACAGAATAGAGGAAAAGGGCATGTTGGCTCTCAAAAAGTATACTGACTGCGTGTTAAAAAGTGGTTATTATATTAAGGAGATTGGTTCTTCTTACTAACAGAACACCCTATCCCCTGAATTCAGAATCTCAAAAATTTCATCATAGTTTCTGTCTTTGATGTTTATCTGTTTTCAGGTAACTGTAAAGTCAAAAATAATTCAGTGAAAAGTAGGCATTGCAGTATGACATCACAAATTTTATAGTGCACTAAAATAACTTCCAAAAATTGCAGTTTTGTTATTTTAACACGCAGTATTACATACTTTTGTGACTTGACTCTAGGAAGTAAAATAAAAAGTCTAGATGAAATTTAACCATTTCTCCTTATTTCTATAAGTATTTTGTTGTTAATAATAACAGAAATAGTTATCTATTTATCCTGCTTTCGTCTATGCACTTTCCTGGACCTTTATATGTTTTATCTCTAGTCTTTGTATTAATCAGTTCTAAAAGGTAGATGTTATTATCCCACATTTGCACATGAAGGAGCTCAAGCTTAGAGTGTCTTAGTAACGTGTCCAGCAACGCACAGAGAAGTGGTGGGAAGGGAATACTGTCCCAAGTTTTACTCTAAAGGCTCCCTCTTTGCACTGTACCATAGGGATTTCCTTGTGGACCTTAAACCCCAGTTACTTATTTTTCCTTCCCTAGCATAGTTCTTCAGTTTTACCTATTAGGAACTTTTAGATATTTTCCTTTCTCTATCTTAGCCCCATAAGATTTGTTCCATTGCCTGAGGCTCATCTCAGACCTATGTCTCTGTGAATAACATGAAAGAGTACTTAAAAATACTTACTATATACAAAGTATATATATTGCCTTAGCAATATACAGTTAATAATATGACTCAATCTGCCTAACAACCCCATGAAGTAAAGGTTGTTTTCTTTTTTTTTAAGTAAAGGTTATTATTTGTTCATTTTACACATGAACAATCTGAGGCATATTCCTATGACCTTATAATCAGTAGCAATGGTATTTGAACTCAGGTACAACAGAGTTCATGGCCTTACTCTATGCCTCTTGTAATAGCAGAGGAAGATCAGTGACAGGATATCTGTGAAAACCTATCCATCATCCTTGTTCTTCACCATGCTGTAATGTTCACTGTGGAACAACTCAAGGATGAACTCACCACATTCATTGTGGCCGTAATTCCACTTTTATGAAATGTGAAATGGAAACTGGATCTTTCCATAATTTACAATGCAGTGTAACCATAGTATGCATCATCAGACTCCAGAAATGTTATTAAATTTATCCTCGTTTTAAACGTGGAAGATACTGTGGCTAGTTATTTAAAAATTTGTCCAAGGTCACAGAAATAGGATTAAAACTTGGAAACTCCTTTACACTGAACATTAGACTATTGCCTCTAGCCCCAGCCCACACTTCTAATCAGATAACTGTGTGTAGAAAAAGAATGCTGGACTTGGGGATAAGAAAATCTTGCTTCTAGTCCAAGCTGAGTAAGACCATTCCTCTACCTGTGCTCTGTGCCCCACTCCCTTTTGTATTTTCTGCACTGTTAATAATTATCAATTACCGTGATCAATAATCTCTACTTTAATATTTTTTACTAATCCATACTAGATATTCTGTCCATATTTAAACATGAAAAGCCTCTTACCTTGAAAGAAACACATATGTACATGCAGTAAATACAAAGACAATCCTCTCTTGAGTTTAGCTGTCACTTTCTCTCTTTGCAGTCAAAATTTTAAATAAATTATCTGTACTTAGTATCTTTAATTTTTTCTCTTCCAGTAATTCCTCAATTCATGCCACTTTGACCCTCAATCCATTTCTCCACCAGAATAGTTTTTCTTCAGTTACCAGTGACTGCTATCTCATTGTTTTTGGCCTGTTAGCACCATTTTAAAAAACAAAAAAAACCCATTTTTTTATTGAAATGCATTTATTAATAAAAGGGTACAAATCATAAATGTACAGCTTGATAAATCCTCATAAAGAAAATACCCTTAGGTAACCAGGATCCAGACCAAGAAAAAGAGCATTTCTAGCATCTAAAAACTCCTTCATGTCTCTTTTATCTAGGAGATAAGACCATAGATTAGTTTTGTCTTGTTTTAAACCTATGTAAATGGAGCCTTATAGTATATATTCTTTGTCTAACTTTTTCTTCTTTCCTTTCTTCCTCTCTCCATCTTTCCTTCCTTCCTTTTTTCTCAACCTTATGTTTATCAGATTGATTCATACTCTATTTATATGTAGTTATAGTTCAGTCATTCTCATTGCTTTATAATATTCCATCATATGGATATATCATGTTATTCATCTCATCTATTGTTGAATGGGTCTTTGGGTAGTTTCTACTGCTGGGCTATTTTAAAGAAATTCTTTCAGCAGGTTTGACCCTGTTGAAAACTCCTTCCTGAAGTGCTCTTCCCTTGGCTCCCAGGAAATGACACTGTCCTGGTTTTTCCCCTTCCCTTATGATGCTCCTTCCTTTTCTGTCTCCTTTGGAAGCTCATCCTTCTCTGCTTGCATGCGTGCTCAGTCACTCAGTTGTGTCCGACTCTGTGCAACCCTCTGGACTGTAGCTCATCAGGCTTCTGTCTTTGGGATTCCCCGGGCAAGAATAATGGAGCAGGTTGCCGTTTCCTTCTCCAGAGCACCTTCCTGTGACCCAGGGATCAAATCTGCATCTCTTGAATTGGCGGGCAAATTCTTACCACTGAGTCACCTGGGGAGCCATCATCATTCTCTACCCAGTCACTAAATATTGGAGTTCCATAGGGCTCAGCCCCATGCAATCATTTTGTCCTACTTTGTGTGTTCTTCCTTGACATTCTTATCACAGCTATAGTTTAAATTATCACCCATGTGATGGCAATTAGCAAATGTATTTCTGGCCCAGTCATCCCATGTCAGATCCCGAAGAGCCTAATCATCTCCACTTAAAGGTCCCAAAAGACTTCAAATTCAACATATCCAAAGTTGAATCCATGTTCTTCCCTGGCCATGCCTTGTTTTTTCCTAAAGTTCCCTTATTCCATGAATGGCACCTCCACCCACCAGCTCTGCAAGCCAAATAGGAGCTACTCTCGATAGCTCTCCCATGCTGACCATATCCAAATTGTCATGTTCTGTCAATATTAGCTCATATATCTCTCATTCATCCTCTGCTATCCATTTCCACTGTCATCACCCTGATATAAGGTACCAACTTTTTGAATCTGAACTGTTGCAAGAATCTCCAATCTGGGTTCCCATAACCACTCTCACTTCCCTTCAAACTACTCTTCATACTGAATCAGGATAATCCTTAAATATATATATATATATATATATATATATATATATATATATATATATATATATAATTTATTAAGTAAATATATTTACTCAAGTAATGTCCATGTTAAAATTTTCCCTTATAAGCACCAAGATCCTTAACATAACTTGCTAGGTACTGTATAGTCTGATTCTTGCTTGCTTCTTTAGTGTTTGTCTATATTACACTGCCTTTTCTTCCCTAGCTACACTGTTCTTCTATCAATTCTTCGAATTACCATTATTGGATCTTTGCAGTGCTGTTGTCTCTGCCTGGAACAGTCATCTTCCCTTCAGTCTCTTTTGTATATTTCTTACTCATTCTTCAAACTCAGTCACTTCTCCATGGAAGCTGCTTTTTCATTTCTTTTTCCCACCTTTTTGATTTTTACATTTTATTTAAGTGATTATCTCCCACATAAGCTTTAAGTTTCATAGGGAAAATATCTTATTTTTGTTCAGCTTTACATAACTAATACCTTCTGATAGAAGGTGCTCAGTAAATATTGGTTGAATGAATAAACCTTTGTGAGCCTCAGTTTCCAATTCTTAGCAGCTATTCAGCATTTTTGTAGGGTTCAAATAATATATGTGGAAGCACACCCTAAAATACAATGCTCTAAAGAAATGTAAGGAATTGGTATTATTATGCCCAAGCAGATAGACTCTTGCTACTGAAGATTCAAATATTAAATCTTGCTATGATACTAGGATTATGCAAATAAATGGCAGAAATTATTGTGATTTCAGTTCTCATTCTTTTGGTTTGTTGATCTGTCTCCATGGTCGTTCTGTCATTCCTGCCATAGTTCAGACTCTCATCATTTTCTCCTGCTTTCCCTGTTCCAGATCTTCCTTTCTTGCTTCCCTTAGTCCTTTCTCCCTTCTTCAGTTAGTTATCTTTATTAAATGCATTTGCATCGTATTATTCCCTTGCTTCATATCACTGTATGGTTTTCCATTGCTTATAGGATAATGTCTAAGGTCCTTGATGGAGCATATTTGACTCTCCGTGATCTGACCTATGACTTCCCTTCTACTTGTCTCCCTCACCATTTTTTACTTTGCTTGCTCTCCAGCAATACTAGACTACTTATTTATTAGATGTATTACCTTCTTTCTTGCCATTGCTTATATCACATTCCTTCTTAGTTTCTTGTACCGCTCTTGGTCTATTCCTTAATCATATCATCCTTTTAAGATTCAGCTGGTACTCCTTTGTGACATTTTCTCTTAAGTTCTCAGGCAAAACTAGTAATTTCTTCCCAAAGCACCTATTAAGGGACTTACCATATTGGGAAAATAGGTTATTTACACTTCTTATGTACAAGTACACTTGACTGCTTGTTTTGAACCCTTCGAGGGCAGGGATGCTATTCTTTTTAAACTCTATCCATAGACATATAACGGTTACTTTATTTATAGGGTGATGAGAGAACAATGACCAAGACAAACAAGGAATGGTCAGATTTTAAAGTATGGGAACATATGCAGGGCCTAATTCATGTTGCATCGGGGGTTTCATCTACTGTTGTTGTCAACACCGAGGTCAGCTGCAGGATGCTAGTGCTGTATGGGGGGTAGTTACAGTGCATTGAACTTTAGCTGGAGTTCTTACTGTGCCATCAAGATCAGCTTAATAGTCGTATGTTTTTATTGTACATATGCTTACCATATGGCACTTGAGTTTTACTTTGAGGGCTTATAAAGTAACCAGGTGAGCACATACCAAAAGTTACAGATATGATAATGCTCATGTTATATTGTGTGTGTGTATGTGTACATGTGTGCACGCTCAGACATATATGACTCTTTGTGACCCCATGGACTGTAGCCTGCCAAGCTGCTCTGTCCTTGGGATTTTCTAGACAAGAATACTGGAGTGGGTTGCCATTTCCTCCTCTAGGACATTTTCCTGACCCAGGGATCAAACCCACATCTCCTACGTTGGCAAGTGGATTCTTTATCACTAAGCCACCTGAGAAGTTATATAGTATATAGGATGAACCTAGTAAATGTTGAGAAATAAAATCAATCATCTATTTTTGTTCCAGTTTTTAAAGTCATTCCACATGAACTGACTTATTTTTCTTTCATATTTTTTTAATCAGGCATAGTCTAAATGAATGAATGTAAATTAGCAAAGTCTCCAGGTGCAACAGTTTACTTGATATAGGCTGGTTCAAGCTTGGTGCATCTATTGAGTTAGTTGATACTTAAAACACTGAGAAGATGAAACTCAACACATGTAAGGTTCAGCGCAGTTGGGAGATGGTAAGAGGAGCAGGGTCATGGTGTAGGAGAAGATAATATTAAAAGGGCAAATTTGGAAAAGTCAGCAGTGGCCACAGGACTGGAAATGTCAGTTTTCATTCCGATCCCAAAGAAAGGCAGTGCCAAAGAATGCACAAACTACTGCATAATTGCACTCATCTCACGCACTAGTAAAGTAATACTCAAAATTCTCCAAGCCAGGCTTCAACAGTATGTGAACTGTGAACTCCCAGATGTTCAAGCTGGTTTTAGAAAAGGCAGAGGAACCAGAGATCAAGTTGCTAACATCCATTGGATCATCGAAAAAGCAAGAGAGTTCCAGTAAAACATCTACTTCTGCTTTATTGACTACGCCAAAGCCTTTGACTGTGTGGATCACAAAAAACTGTGGAAAATTCTGAAAGAGATGGAAATACCAGACCACTGGACCTGCCCCTTGAGAAATCTGTATGCAGGTCAGGAAGCAACGGTTAGAACCAGATATGGAACAACAGACTGATTCCAAATTGGGTAAGGAATATACCAAGACTGTATATTGTCACTCTGTTTATTTAACTTATATGCAGAGTACATCATGAGACATGCTGGGCTGGATGAAGCACAAGCTGGAGTCAAGATTGCCGGGAGAAATATCAATAACCTTGGATATGCAGATGACACCACCCTTATGGCAGAAAGTGAAGAAGAACTAAAGAGCCTCTTGATGAAAGTGAGAGGAGAGTGAAAAAGTTGACTTGAAGCTCAACATTCAGAAAACTAAAATCATGGCATGTGGTCTCATTACTTCATGGGAAATAGATGGGGAAACAGTGAAAACAGTGGCAGATTTTATTTTGGGGGGCTCCAAAATCACTGCAGATGGTGATTGCAGCCATGAAATTAAAAGACACTTACTCCTTGGAAGAAGAGTTATGACCAACCTAGACAACATATTAAAAAGCAGAGATATTACTTTGCCAACAAAGGTCCTTCTGGTCAAGGCTGTGGTTTTTCCAGTAGATATGTATGGATGTGAAATTAAAAGACTATATTGCTCCTTGGAAGAAAAGCTATGAAAGCAAAGAAATTACTTTGCCAACAAGGGTCCGTCTAGTCAAAGCTGTGGTTTTTCCAGTAGTCATGTATGGATGTGAGGGTTGGACTATAAAGAAAGCTGAGTGCCAGAGAATTGATGCTTTTGAACTGTGGTGTTGGAGAAGACTCTTGAGATTCCCTTGGACTGCAAGGAGATCCAGCCATTCCATCCTAAAGGAAATCAGTCCTGAATATTTGTTGGAAGGACTGATGTTGAAGCTGAAACTCCAATACTTTGGCCACCTGATGCAAAGAGCTAACCCATTTGAAAAGACCCTCATGCTGGGAAAGATTGAAGGCAGGAAGAGAAGGGGACGACAGAGGATGAGATGGTTGGATGGCATCACCAACTCAATGGACATGAGTTTGAGTAAACTCCGGGAGTTGGTGATGGACAGGGAGGTCTGGCATGCTGCAGTCCATGGGGTCGCAAAGAGTTAGACACGACTGAGCGACTGAACTGAACTGAACTGAAGGTATGGAGATGAGGGTACTGTATGGAATTATGAAGTCTAAGATGATGAAGGAGAGATCCAGATCCTAGAAGGGGATTTAGGGGACAGGGGTAGACTGTAGAAGTTCTAGGCTACCTCCTAGTTGTGCCCAAATGTGACTAACACTGCTCCCGGATAGACACAGCTGTACAGTCAAAGCTTCCCCAGGAGAACCAGATTCCCCTCCCCTCATGGTATCTCCAAGGACATTCAACTCTAGAAGAGAGTCATTCATTGCCACTTGTTCCTTAGCTTCCTGTTTGTGTTCAAAATGGCAGCCTGCTGGTTATTAAACTCCAAGGAGCCAACCTTGATGAATGCCTCCTGAGTTAGCAAAGCCGGAAGAGGCTTACATTATCCTGCTTTCCTAGCAGACTTCACCTAACACTGGCTTCAGCATGGTATTATTTTCTCCCAGGCCGTAACTGGGTGAAAGTTTTACTGTTAGGAAATTAGATAACTAAGTTTGGGTAGTGTTATTTTGATCTTGTCAGATAGTTTTGAATGTCATTTTTGCTGGGGAAGAGTTTATATGACATCATTTATGAGGCTCTTGGATTAAGTGGTGGCGAAATGTGTATCTTGAATGACAAAGAATGGAAAAAGTGGCACATTGAAGCTCACAGAGCCATGTCATAGTCTTTCCTCTGTAACTTGCCATCTTACTGACTTAGGAAAGTCATGCAAATCTTCTGAATGTTGATTATCTGAGCAGAAAAATGAGATATATTAGAAAATATGTATGTGATCAGGTATAATAGATCTTAAAGTAGCTTTAGACATATCTACTAATTTTCCTAAGCCTGTATTTCTTCATCTGTTATGTGTCAATATTAGCAGCTTTAGGATTAAATGAGTTCATGAATATGGATTGATTGGCTGAATAAAAGTCAGTTTCTTTCATATGAGTGAACAAATACAGATTCTAGAATCAGAACATCTCTAATTAAAATTAAATCTCAACCCCATCAGGAGTATATAGTCCCTCCGGACTTCTATTTCCTGAAACTGGAAAGGGCTCTACCTCATAGAGCCCTTGTATTAATGGGAAGTGGGAAGATGAATTTAAAGTGCTTGGTGCATAGTAGATCCTCAGTAAATATTGGAATCCTCTCCCTTCCCATCATCTTCCCTACCCCCAACTCCAAGGTTTCCCCAACTCTAAAATTCTCTAATTCTAGGCAATTCTAATACATAAGTCTTCAACAAATGAAATAGATCAACTAAAAGTAGGTAAATTTCAAATAATAAATGACTCCCGAGTGACAACTGTGTTAGTGTTCTTTTAAAAATAAAACTTTCCTGAATTCTTTAATCATTTCTTGCTTTCATTTTGCTAACGTTATTACTGTATGTTGATACGTTGATCAAAATAATTTTGTATAAAATGAACTATTCCTAGCCTGTGGAGAAAAATCTTTGCTGTTTAGTTTTGTTATACTCACATTAAAGTTTATTTATTAATACATTTATTTGTTTAAAGTAAAAATTGTTTTATTTATTTAAAGTTTATTTACTTATATTTAACTGTAGTACTTTTCAGTAAATTTATTTAGCTTAAAGTGAAGTTTCTGATCGCTCAGATGGTAAAGAATCTCCCTGCAATGCAGGAGACCCAGGCTCAGTCCCTGGGTAGGGAAGATCCCCTGGAGAAGGGAATGGCGACCCACTCCAGTATTCTTGCCTGGAGAATTCCATGGACAGAGGAGCCTGGCAGGCTGTAGTCCATGGGATCACAAAGAGTTGGCCATGATTGAGTGACTAACACTTTCGCTTTCTTTTCACAGGTAGTTATTTGAAAAATAAGACTTAGTATCCTACAGTGATTACTGCCTGTTTGGAGAATTAACACTTCAGCACAGTTTCATTTTACAATAATTTTTTTGGCATTGCTATAAGTAACTGCTGCAGGTATGAATCTGCCCACAGAAGACATGCTTGACTCAGGGAAGGAACACTATCATGTTTCACATATTTTTTTAAAGATTATTGAATTTGAGGATTTTCCTCTTTTTTAATACAAAATATTATTCTTGGTGTGTGTGTGTGAGTGTGTGAGCTTGTGTGTGTACATAGAAGAACCAATGAACCAATAAGAAACATATGCACATGTATAATAGAGGGATGACTTGTTGGTTCCTGTATTTATCTAGTGCAAGTCTTAAAAAATATAATAGTAATGTAATTCTGGTATGTTATTATTTTTATATGAGACATATAAAATGTATTATAGCATTTTGGTTTATAGCATGCATTACTGAGTAGTTTCTACACCTGAAAACGTTTTTATTAGCTGTATTATGTATCCTCATAAGTTTGAGAGTTACCGTGTTTACAGAGTAGAGCTTAAGTGACATTTGAATTACTCTACTTTCCATGTAGTATGTAGAATGTAATACTTTAGAATGGAAAGATAATTATGCAGAAATGCTAAATGTGAAGTGAAACTAATGTGCCTTTATATTAAAAAAATGAAAATGTCTAAGTTCAAATTATATTGATGTTGAATTTAAGTGGTCTGTATTTTACTTATTTTGACTAGTTGTTTCAAGTCATTAATGACTACTGAATTAAATTTAACCTATTTTATGTCAGAATCCTTTTGAGCCTTATACTTTCACTCAAACCCAGATATCACTAAAACAGTATTCTGATGATAGTTTTAGCATTTCTTATCTCCTTTGGAAATAGTTTCCAGGCACAGCCCCTCCCCAGGTAGATATAAATTTTTCTCCAGAAAATTACAAGTATCTTTTTGTGTTTTATTTAGGCTGAAAGTGCAAGTGTTAGTCACTCAGTCCTAACCCTAACCCTAATCCCTGGGTCAGGAAGACCCCCCGGAGCAGGAAATGGCAACCCATTCCAGCATTCTTGCCTGGAAATTTCCATGGACAGAGGAGTCTGAACTGCTGAAGTCCATGGGGTCACAAAGAGTTGGACACGACTGAGCACACAAGCCAAGCCAGACATTTATTGCATGGCTGGCCTATCAAAGCAACTTACTAAGCCCCATGGGGGCTGAAAATGAGAACACTGATTTTTCTTCAAGGACTTTAGGACCTAAACATAGACACAAGCAGAGTTAAAAGGACAACAGACTAAGAATTCTAGAAGTTTACAATAAGGGTATAGGAGTTGAGCAAAAGGAGAAAAATCACTTGGCCGGGATGGGCCAGGTATGCATTAATGAGTGAGGGGACATTCTTTCTAGTTTCTAGATAGCACCCATTTATAGTGCTGTGTCTAACTTTGTGTAGTTAATTCAGGCTATTTTTCCAAGGAGGAAGAGCCATGACAAGATGCCCAGGAGCATTATGTCCATGTGCTGAGACCAAAGCTGTTAGCATAACTGCCCAAGTTTGCCAAGGAATTAGATGCTGCTGGAAAAATATCCAGAGTTACTATGTTTGCTATCCAAAGAGTTCCACAGTGTTGTGGGGTAAATGGCATCCCACTATTGACTAGGTATGTGCCAAATGGCTGGTTAGTACTCTTTATGCATACAAAACAGACTTGAGATGTATCCTTGTATATTTAAAGCTTCTGTGGTTATGATGAGCTGAAGTCACCACTGATTAATACAGTAGCTCTCTAAAATAATGAGGTTTTTCTGCTAATGGTACCTCTTCATCAAACTTAAATGAGGAGACAGCTTGAGGTAAAAAGCACCTTTCTAACCAAAGATTTTGTCTTTATTGCCTGTGAATATGTTCTGATTATAGAATAAGGCAAAGAACTTGTTTTGATAAGATCTTGGATCCTTATGATGAATATTCCCTATGTTGACTTTATATGCCTTTGTTAACTTTCTAAATGTTGGAAAAATGAAGAACAATGTTTTGAGCAGTTTCTTTCTTTTTTTTTTTAATTCTACTGAAGATACCCTGTCTGTATTTTAGATGGAGAGAAATTCTGTACTTTTAACGCACCATTAATATATATGATGACTTTTTAATTTCTGGAAGTGTTAAGGTATTGAAATTATGTTGCCATACCAAAATTATGATGGATTCACCAACAGATGTAATTTCCTATAAATTTGTGACTGATGTCTTCTATTGAATTCTGCTTAACATCATTATTTTGTCCTTTTCTTTTTATGAGTGTTTAATACTTCTAAATTCTTTTTCAAAGAAGTCTCCATGAGCTTTGGCTTTGCATCCTCCAGCCAGATTGTTAACATGTATATGTGTGCGTCCATGCATGTGAGGATATGTGTATGTGTGTGAGAAACAACACTGAATTCCTTTTAACTGTGCCCAGGTAACAGACACTGGGCATTTGTGAATCAAGTCATGCACGCTGCGGCAAGTACAGATACATTCTCTATTGTTTTGTTAGTGCATATTAGAATTGATCATGATGTGGACATATTTATTTCCCAGACTTTATTCATCTAAATAACAGCAGCAAATAATGAAGTATCCAGAGCTTAACCATCATCATTGATGTTTCCTTAACTCCAAACTGAAGTAAAAATTGAGTAAAAGACCATTTTATTTATTTTTAAAATCCCCTATGAGGAGACAGTAATTAACTCAAGATCCACAATTAGCCTCCCAGCAGTCCATATTAACCACCACCAACCATCCCAGGTCTTTCAGAGGTGGCCTGATTCTGAGATTATTTTGCACTTGAAACAGAGAGACTTATAATAATTAGCTTGAAACACATTTAAGAGTGTGAGCTTTTTCCTTTTTCTTTTTGAGTTAATGTCTGCCCTCCCTAATAGTTTTATGGTTTGCAAGTGGGGAAAAAAATAAAAGCAAATATTTGAAGAGAGTATTCTTTCCTACCAAGTTACAGAGCTGTGTTTTTCCTTTGGTAAATCTCTAAGTAGCAGCTTTGCTTCAGTTGGAAATTTCATTATTAATTTAGTTACATGACACAAAAGAATTAGCAAAATGAATAAAATATTCAAGATTGAGAGAGAAACATAGAGAGGCCCACTTATCACCATTGCTTACTGGTAGTCTTCCTTGTTTACCTTTTTGGTTTTGTTTTAAAGGAAATGTTCAGTTGCAGAGCATTCCTGCATGATTCAGATATGGCACAAAGCTCAACCCTGGGAACTTTTGCTGCTGCTCTCTGAATGTTTTTAATGCAACCTGCTTTTACAGGTTTAAATTACATTCTGTCACACTGTTTTTGTGGTTGAATTAGAAACTTTTTTTTTTTTTTTAGTTAAACCTGTGATAAGTAATTGTCACAGTTAGCGCCCTGGTACAATGCTAATTTGAAGTGACATGTCCACACTGGCCCTCCGTAACATGAAGAAGCCTAACAGGTGTGAGGGGTGTGGCTTCCCATGGGCTCTGTTGAACTTCTAACCAGAGAAAAATAGCAGAAAAAGTGAAATGAACCTTGAATAAAGCTGTCAGCAGTAATTATCTCAGCAACACTTTGTGGGGAGATAAAATAAGCACTGGTGCTTTTATAACCTGAACACACTGGACCCAAGATAGATTTTTTTCATCCATTTAACATAAACTGCTGAATACCTTTCAAGAAGTATTTTCATGGAGCCTAATTAAACAATGACTTAATTATTATCATGAAATATAAATTGCTGGAAGACATGCATTTGCTTTTTTAGGTTAACACATGATTTCTTTGGGGTTTTTTTTTTTTAGTAGTCTTGGTAAATTTTTTCATGCTTCTTGTTTTAGCAAGCCATTATGGTCTGAAATCTCAAGTAGTTTATAGAAAGTAATATTGTCTTCTGGGAAAGGATACTTTTACAACTAGCACCAAAAATTGCTTGAAAGTTTGGTTTTCAGATACTTTGAGAGGTGTTCAGTATATTGGACTTGCCCATACAAAGCAGAATAATACATACGAATGAGGTGAATGAAATGCAAGTTATCATATCAACAGTGCTGCACATGCTTCCTTGGAGAAGTATAGCAGCAGTATACTTCCTATGTGAAATAGGACTCAGGTGAGATTTGATAAATCTTTTTCATCTGTTCTTCAAGCACCATCCATTGTCATTTTCTTTTGACAGTAATATTGTTAAGGTGGCTTCCCAAGTGGCTCAGTCAGTAAAGAATCCGTGCTGCAATGCAGGAGACCTTTAATTTACTTACAAAATAATTCAAATGACACAATGACTATGTTTTTCTAACCTGAGAAATATAGAGAAGTTTTAGTATGGTTCTTCTTCATAAATTTCCAGACTATAGAAGGTAACTGTGAAGAAGCAGATGAGATTTTGCAATATAAGTTGCTCTTTATTTCTTTCATTGCCTTTCTAGAGTTATGGTTTCAGGTGATCTAATGACATCTAGAAACCTTTTTTTTTTTTTAAATAATACAACTTTACCATGTTGCTGTGGGACTTCCCTAGTTGCTTAGATAGTAAAGAATCTGTCTGCAATGCAGGATACTCGGGTTCGATCCCTGGGTCAGGAAGATCCCCTGGAGAAAGGAATGGCAACCCTCTCCCATATTCTTGCCTAGAGAATCCCATGGATAGAGAAGCCTGGCAGACTACAGTCCATGGGGTCTCACAGAGTCAGATGCGACTGAAGTGACTAAGCAGCAGCAGCAGATATAAGTAAAGATATATATAGATATATGGCCGATGGTAAGGATTTTAGCATATAATTCTGAGGAAAAGACAAATAGATGGTACCAAATTTGTTTTAAGTAAAGTGCTAAATATATTAAAAATTCACTTCACTAATCATATCTGAGCATCTACTATGTGCCTAGATCTCAGCTGATTGCCAAGAATACCACCAATGGTGAACAGTATCTGCTTTGATGAAGTGAATGGTTTTCTAGGCTATAGGTTTGTGAATGAATTGTAGACTATGTTACTTGTATTTTATTCTGCTGTACCTAATCCTTCAGTTCAGTTCAGTTCGGTCGCTTAGTCATATCTGGCTGTTTGCGATCCCATGGACTGCAGCACGCCAGGCCTCCCTGTCCATCTTAACCCTTGGTATACCTAATCCTTGGTATGCCTAGTCCTTGCTATACCCTAAATGAGAATGCGCTTGGCATAGTTTGCTACAGTCCTATTCTACAGAAAAGAAAACTCAAACTCCTATTTTCACCCCAGATCTCAGAGCCAATAAACAGAGCAGTCAGGACTAACGTATGTTGACTCTTAGCTTTTTTTTAAAAAAGTGGTATCACCTCCACTTTATTATTTTTTTTTCACCTCCACTTTAGATGTGAGCCAACCTGGCTGTCTTGTTAACTCTCTGATGTATTGGGTGCATCAGCATGAAAAAATGAAAGTGAAAGTGTTAGTCGTTCAGTCATGTCCAACTCTTTGTGACCCCATGGACTGTAGCCTGCCAGGCTTCTTTATCTATCTACATATGTATAATGTGTACATATAGACTATAATCCTCACAATAATCTTAATTTTTTCTTTTTTAATGTTTTATAAAATTTGTTATGATTTACAGTTATTTACAGTTATTTCAAAATGTTGGTTATATTCCCCAAGTTGTACAATACATTCTTGAGCCTATCTTACACCCAGCAGTTTGTCCCTCCCCTTGCCTCCCATGCCAGTAAGCACTACTTTGTTCTATATATCTGTGAGTCTACTACTTGCCTCACTACAAGATTTTGACTTAGTAACTTTATAGAGGGGGGAATTGAGGCACTTAGAAGATAGGAGAATTATTCAGAGGCATACAGAACTAGGCTTTCAAACACTGGCAGTGTAGCTTTGGAGTCAACTTCATAATCACTCTTCTTATATAGTTCTCCAAGTAAATATAGTGACACCTAATTAGAAAAGAGTTTACCTTACAGTGACATACTTTTTTCCAGAAACTTCCTTGTCACAGATATAAATGATTCAGAAGATATTGGGTACATATAGGGGATGAGGCTCCTTCCTTATTCAGTAGTATAGTTCCTTCTCACCTGTATACAGAATAAAAAATAGTGGGAGATAATAACTGGAAAGGTGGGCCATGTAACAGTCTTGAAGAATTGGTTGAGGGGAAGAGAAAAGAACTTGGAAATACCTTTAGTAAGAGGCAGATTTAGGATTTTTACCCAGGTCCTTTTATCTGTGTACAGTGCTCCACAAATATTTTTACACACGTGGAATCATATCACAGGCAGCATTGATGGGAGAAAGTCATGAAAAGTCACCATGCAGCCTTAAGACATAAAAGAACAATACTTGCTTTGCTCTGATGGTGGTGACAGAAAGGAAGTTGCTTACAGGCTCTTCTAAGTTAAGTGTATTTAAGCTGAAAGTTCTCAGTAGGCTTAACTGGTCTCCTAAAGTCACTGCAGCAGTGACTTTTCTGTACCCTGAATAACCTGTTTTCCTATCTCTCAGTCTTCATTAAGTTCATCTCATGAGTTAAACAAGTTCCACTTTTGGACATCACTTATAGGATAAACTTTTAAAAATACCAGTCATAAGCAGATAGTGAATTTCAGAGATGAACTCTTAGACAAACTGAGAGCCGAAATATATCTAAATAAACATATTTATTACATGCCACTGGGTGGCACGTAAAAGAATGTCATACAAGCTCCTGAGAAGAGATGAGAAACACCTCAATAAACTTTGTTCACCTAGGTAAAAAGTAGTTTACCAAGTATTGATCAACCTCTGGATATTTTTGCTGTGGAAAAGATTAAGTAATATTTTTTATTGCTCTGTGTATGTTTCAGGATACATACTAAATAAGCTATACATAGTTGACATAAGGTGCTATAGAACAGCATATACCAATAAACCCCAACACTGGCATCTAGGCTTAAATTCTTTAAAATTAAAAAAAAATTTTTTTACACAATTTTAAATGTTACTTTCCATTTACAGTTATTTCAAAATATTGGCTATATTCCCTGTGATGTACAACACATCCTTGAACCTATCTTACACCCAATAGTTTGTACCTCTCACTCCCCCACTCCTAAATTGCCCTGCACCCCATTGGTAACCACTAGTTTGTTCCCTATATTTGTGAGTAGGCTTAAATTTCTTAAAAGAAATAATTGCGTATTGCATTTGAAAACACCCATATGATAGTCCTTTCCTCTGTCAAAGAGCCAAAGATGAAGTTGTGTGTGTGTGTGTGTGTTTCAAATTGCAAAATTAAGTCCACTCTTCTAAGGTACCTTTTCATTTTTCATCTTTTTAATGTTGTCAACCAAGATATTATTCATATTTCTCATTTGAGGAAACTGAGGTCTTTTGAGGTTAAACAGCTTACCTGGGAAATGACATTAAATATCAAAACCAGGATCCTAGACCAGGTTATCTGCATCCTAGTGCTTGGCATATAATAGGAGCTTTATAAGTGTTTATTGAATGACTAAGTTGTAGACTCTAGATGATTTTATGGTTAATGAAGCTTATTCAACAACTAACTCTAAATTATAAGCTATTTATAAGGAAGAAGAGAAAAGTCAAGAGAAATCTGCTCTTGTCTCAGATTACTTTCTCCCCGTCACCAGTCTTGTATAAGCAATATTTTCTCTCTTCTGCCCTCCACCAGAGGGTGCTCATAAGCAATTAAATGACAGAAAGCCATAGAAACGGAAACTGAGAAACCAGTACCATTTTAATTCACAGCATGGATTATTGGCCCCTGTGCAAAATAGCTGACTTTAAAACAGAATTCAATCGAAATAGCTTCTTTGGTTTAAAGTTGCCTTGCAAATAACAACCTGTCTGCCTGCCTGTGCTAGTATCTTTATGGAGGTAAACCTGACCAATCTTGCTAAATAGATATGGGAAGTACTATGCCACTAGGCAGCATCAGGCTGGGCTAATAGGGTAATATTTCTTGCATAACTTAATGCTCTTTGGTTTTACTCTAGTATTCTGAAGTTTTTCAGATGCTCTTCTAAGTGTACTTATTGGAATCAATAAAAGGGTTCAAGAATGCTGCTATTGCCTGTATATCTAGTTTATAAAAATACTACATTTTTAAATAAAAATACATCTAATTCTGGTGCATTGGGCAACTTTTTAATCTCTCTGTGGTGTAATCTGGTTTTAAGGGCTGGGGTGCAATAGAAGATTTTTTCTTAAAAAAAAAACTTGTATATGGACACCCTCTTTTTTTTTCTTTTCGATAGAACTCAAGGTAATCTTTGAGCAGTTCAGGGAAGCATAAAGGTGAGCAGTTATAATGTGTTTTGGAGGTCCCTAGCAGATTGAAAGAAACAAATAAGCAAACAAAGAACAAGTCAGAAGCTTTTTTTTTTTTTATTATTTTCATACATATTCCTAAAATTTTTTAGAAATTTTACATTATTAAATCAAGATAGTTATTAGTGTTTTACAACTACCTATAACATCTGAAGAACACACAATTAACATTATTTAGTAGAATGATATTGAATATGAGTCAAGAAAATATGTTTATGCTGTCATTAAGTAGATACATGACTTGGACAAGCAACTTAAACCTCTGTGCATCTCAGTTTCTTTCCCAGTTAAATGGGAGAGTAAGACCAGACCTTCTTGTGAGAAGAAACTGCTTTTCATTTGGAATCTGTTGGAGATGATGCGACCCCTGATAGAAGAAGTTTAAGAATCAGCTGCTGATACATTTCTCTCTGGAGATTCTCAATTCTAGCTTGGAATGGAGCTGGGGATGCTTGACAGGGAGAGTATGGCAGCAATGCTTAACACAGTTAAGGTTCCACGATCTGATCTGTGGTGTCCTGCTTGGAATGCCATCTGATGAATTCTAAGGACCCTTCCAGCTCTCGTATCTTACGAATCTAAAGTGAACCCGTCTGTAGGAAGCCTTCCTTGTTTCTTCCAGCTCTGTTTGTGGTTTTCTGATAGCATTCATATTTATGTACATAACAAAAAAACCTCAGAATTTGTTACTGTTGGTGTTTATCTCATTAAATCTTACTAACTTGCCAAATCAACTAAGTACTATTAGCACAACAAGGCCAGGCAGAGAATACAGTTTTCTAGCTATTTACACAGGAGTTTTGTAGATAATTGATCTTGACCTATACATCTCTTATGATATTCCATTGGTTCCAGCTTATTGTTAGTCACATCCTTTTTAACAGTGTGTATTTTTTGAGGTGACTAAACTGCTATTTAACCCTGCTACAAGAATGTGACAGTGGACTAGTCCAGACAAGTGGAGGTGCACTTGGTAACTAACATTCTTAATAAGCTTGCTTCAACCTGCACAAATTAAAAGCTCTGTGATTTTTCTAGCACATAAGTGATTTAAAAAAAAAAAAAGCTTGAATTGTGAAATAAATAAGCTTTTTTGATTTGCACTCTGGTTGGCAATAAATGAAACTTCAGCCTCATGATTCAGTTTGGCTTAAACTATGTTAATAATCTGTCTAGCTAAACAGTGAGCATCTGAAAATTTTAAAGGAGTGTTCCAGCAGTCATCTTCAGGGCTCCATACAAAGGCTTTGTGTTGCTCAGAAATATGATGTAGTTGAAAACCCCATGGCCTTTGGAGTAAAATCTACTTTGCAACTTGGTAGTTGACTGATCTTAGATAAGTTGTTCTGCCTCTTAAAAGGCTGTTTGTGATTTATACAATCATGATTGCCTTTGATTTGCAGGATTGTCATGTAGGGTAGATGTATAATAAGCATTTTGTATATAGTGCCTGGCACATTGATGATATTGAGAAGCAGCTATTGTAATTAAGACAAAGAAAGTAATTATTGTTTATCAGACTGTGAGACAACATATAGTAGGGCATTAATAGTTGTTTGATTGAATTATTTTTGAATGGCTCTGAGGTAAGACTGCCTAAGTTTAATTTTGGTTTCCTACTTAGTAACTGTATGACTTTGGGCAAACGTCTTAATCTATATAAGGCTTAATAGCCCCATCTTTTAAAAGGGGATTATAATAATACCTATCTGGTGGGGTTATTGTGAGAATTAAATGGAGTAATGGATATAAAAACTTCATATAATACCAATACATATTAAACTCTCAATAATAGCAGTTATTTTAAAAATAATTTTTAAACTGAGTAGTTTCATGGTTAAATATACATATTTCAGAACACCAAATTATACTCTTCAAAGTATGTGTAGTTATTATAGATCAATTTTACCTCAATAAAGCAATATTTTGGAGAAGGAAATGGCAACCCATTCCAGTATCTTGCCTGGAGAATCCCATGGACGGGCGAAGAGGCAGCTCATTGAAAAAGACCCTGATGCTGGGAAAGATTGAAGATAGGTAGAGAAGGGGACAACAGAGGATGAGATAGTTAGATGGCATCACCAACTCAATGGACATGAGTTTGAGCAAATTCCAGAAGTTGGTGAAGGACAGGGAAGCCTAGCGTGCTGCAGTCCATGAGGTCACAAAGAGTCGGACAGGACTGAGTGACTGAACAACAGCATAACAGTACTCAATGACGTGCGTGTATGTGTGTGTGTGTGTGTGTGTGTGTGTGTAGTGTTGATTGTATTCAATGCCTGGTGCCCAGTAACATTCCCAGACCCAGATGAAATTAATTATCGTAGTATCAAGATGATGACAAGCTTGAAAACATAGTTTTTTAAATAGCTTTCTTTTTTTTTTTTTTTTAAGCACAGGAGAATTATATTTTACAAACTGATTTTTTAAAGATACATATAGTAAAGCTTCCTTGGTGGCTCAGGTGGTAAAGAATCCGCCTGCATCGTGGAGGACATGGGTGCGATCCCTGGATTGGAAAGATCCCCGGGAGGAGAGCATGGCAATCCACTCCAGTATTCCTATCTGGAGAATCCGCTTGTACAGAGGAGCCTGGCGGTCTACAGTCCATGGGGTTGCAAAGAGTCAGACACGATTAAGCAGCTAAGCACAGCACATGGTGAAGCTATGCTTTCAGAACTGTTGTTGTTTTTGTTACTGAGTGTGTCATATGCAGGGTGAAGATCCTGCTGGTGGCTGAACTGAATTTTCTCAGTCTCTTACTAAGATCACAGTCCATTAGAATTGTAAGGTATCTGAGAGATAAATCATGTGGGTTGCTCTTACATTTTACAAAAGAGAATGTTGATTCTCCTGATGACTATCCCAAGGTCCCATAATTTGGTCTCCTAAATTCTTGTGCAGAACTCTAAAAATGTCTTAGTTTGTCATTAATGGTAAGGAATAAAGACAGGCTACAAGTCTGTATTTGGGGAAAGGCTAAAATTTGGCTGCAAAACAAAAATACTTTTAAGAACTAATTCATATATTTAGAAAAAGCATTATTAAGAAGGGCCTAATAAACACCCTGAAGCAATAAGAATACTTGTCAGAAATAACCAATGGTCAATTATGATGGGTTATAGGAATTGTCTTTTACATGTTGCTTTGGTATTTCATTTTAATTTATTTAAAAGGAAATTATATAAGAGGAAACATTGAGAAGATTCTCAAACTTCACGGAAGAATATGCTTTGGGGCCTTCTCAGTTGTTTCAAATAATTGCCATTATTTATGAAAATTAGTTTCACCTGTACACATTGCATAGTCTAGCACTTCACAACTTTTGGTCTCAGGATCCTTTTGTACCCTTAAGAAGTTATATCTACTGACATTTGCCATATTTAAAATTGAGAAAAATTAAATGTTTAAAATAGTAATAAACTCATTACATGTTGGTATGAATAGCATTTTTTATGAAAAGTAATTATATTTTCAAAAAAACTAGAATTAATGAGTAGAGTGATGTTTTACACTTTTATAAATCTCTTTAAGGTCTAGCTTAATTGAAGACAATTAGATTCTCATAGCTTCTGAATTCAGCCTATTCTGATATGTTGTTTTCATTGACGTATGATCAGCATTCCCCAGCCTTTTGGGCACCAGGGAGTTTTGTGGAAGACAATTTTTCCACGAACTGAGGGGTGGGAAGTGATGGTTTTGGGATCATTCAAACACATTACATTTATTGTGCAATTTATTTCTATTGTTATTACATCAGGTCTACCTCAGATCATCAAGCATTAGATCCCCGAGTTTGGGGACCCTTGAAGTATATGAAGAAAATCTGGCCTCACACAGAGTTGTAGTTGGAAGAGGGAGGAATATTTTAATAGTCTTTTCAGACAATTGTGGCTATTCTTCTTTGATACTAAACTAGAACTTGACAAGTGATAGTTTTCTAAAGATTAGTTTCAATGTGGAATCTGGAACCACATCAGTGTATTTTTTGTACTTTGTTACAAGATCCATTGATCTGTCTCACACTTTGAGTATGTCCTTTATCCATGCATAATTTTGTAATGTCATGCATTCATTGTTATTTGGAGGTTATTGGTCCTCTGAATTACACAGTTTCTAATGTTGAAAGAGTACATTATATAATGTCAAAAAAATCACTCTGTTAACATCACCTCCAGTCTCATTAGAAAAGTCTTTAGGCATTAAGGAGTATATTGATTGCATGGTACCTGGTGGTTTTCCAAAATTTTAATTTTTAATCTTGAAAACTCAAATTTTGTCATCGGCAATTAATATTGTCAGATTCGTTACTTGAAATAACAAGCTTGCTTTGTTCATTTTGGTGGAAAATCCTGACACCTAAATCTGAATAACCATAGTTTGTCTGCCAGTTATTTAAGTAATAATAGTGTTCCATGGAAAAAGTAGCTGATTCAGAACACAACTCAGGTAATTACATAAGTGCTTTTCTTTCTGCACAGTCATCATTCTCTGCTCTGCAGGACGAGTGCTTTATGCATGCTTCCTAGTTGTCACATAGAATACTAAAAGGCTTGTGCTCAAGTCAGGTTTAATTAAAACTAATAAAATTTGCCCATTCAACAGGAACATTCTTGAGGGAAAGAGGCGTTTTTACAGTTAATACATGGCAGTGAAGACTTTAACACAATATAGTATCACTACTTTGGTTTGTGCTAAGGTTATCAGCAGTTTTCGGGTTTCCCAGGTGGCACTAGTGGTAAAGAACCCACCTGCCAATGCTGGTAGAAGTAAGAGACGCAAGTTCAATCCCAAGGTCAAGAAGAACCCCTGGAGGAGAGCACGGCAAACCACTGCAGTATTCCTGCCTGAAGAGTCCCATGGACAGAGAAGCCTGGCAGGCTACAACCCCATAGGGTTGCACAGAGTTGGACACGACTGAAGTGACTTAGCACACACTGAAGCGACTTAGCACACACATCAGCAGTTTTCACACCATTGATTTTTTACTATCCGTGTAAACACAGTGAAAAAATCAAATACTACCTATGTGTTTATTTTAAAAGTTATTTTGATTTAATAGAAACCCTAAAAGGTTTTTGAAAATCGTGTGTCTCATGTACCCCTATGTTCACAGCAGTATTATTTACAGTAGTCAAGAAATGGAAGCATCCCAGATGTCCATCAACAGATAAATGGATAAAGAATATATGTGGTACATGTTTATAGTGGAATGTTACTCAACCATAAAAAGAATAAATTTGAGTCAATTCTAGTGAAGTGGATAAACCTAGAGCCTGTTATACAGAGTGAACTAAGTCGGAAAGAGAAAGATAAATATTGTATATTAACACGTATATATGGAATCTAGAAAAATGATATTGATGAACCTATTTTCAGGGAAAGAATGGAGATGCAGATGTAGAGAACAGACTTGTGAACACAGTGAAGGAGGGAGGGAGTGAAACAAATGGAGAATGTAGCATCAACATGTATACACTATCATGTGTAAAATGGATAACTGGTAGGAAGTTGCTATATAACACAGGGAGCTAAGTCTGGTGTTCTGTGATGACCTAGAGGGGAGGGATGAGGGGAAAGAAGGGAGGCTCCACAGGGAGGGGATATGGGTATAATTATGGCTGATTCATGTTGTTGTTGTACGACAGAAACCAACACAACATTGTAGAAATTTAAAAGACCAAAACTAAAGAGAACCTTGTGTCTATACACCATACTTTGAGAACTAATTGGGATAGTTAATGTCTTCCTAAGAAAATTCCAAATACTTTCTGTAAGAAGAAAAGAAAAAACTTCAAGTAGATTTAAGAGTATTCACTAAATGATGATTTTATTGACTATGCCAAAGCCTTTGACTGTGTGGATCACAACAGACTGTGGAAAATTCTGAAAGAGATGGGAATACCAGACCACATGACCTCCCTCTAGAGAAATCTGTATGCAGGTCAGGAAGCAACAGTTAGAACTGGACATGGAACAAAAGACTGGTTCCAAAGCGGGAAAGGAGTATGTCAAGGCTATATATTGTCACCCTGCTTATTTAACTTATATGCAGAGTACATCATGAGAAATTCTGGGCTGGATGAAGCACAAGCTGGACAAGATTGCTGGGAGAAATATCAATAACCTGTGATATGCAGATGACACCACCCTTACAGCAGAAAGTGAAGAAGAACTAAAGAGCCTCTTGATGAAAGTGAAAGAGGAGAGTAAATAAGTTGGCTTAAAACTCAGTATTCAAAAAACTAAGATCATGGCATCCAATCCCATCACTTCATGGCAAATAGATGGGGAAACAGTGGAAACAGTGACAGACTTTATTTTGGGGGGCTCCAAGGCAACTGCAGATTGTGATTGCAGCCATGAAATTAAAAGACGCTTACTCCATGAAAGGAAAGTTACGACCAACCTAGACAGCTTATTACAAAGCAGAGACATTACTTTGCCAACAAAGGTCTGTGTAGTCAAGGCTGTGGTTTTTCCAGTAGTCATGTTTGGATGTGAGGGTTGGACTATAAAGAAAGCTGAGCATCAAAGAATTGATGCTTCTGAGCTGTGGTGTTGGAGAAGATTCAGTCTTGAGAGTCCCTCGGACTGCAAGGAGATCCAACCATTCCATCCTAAAGGAAATCAGTCCTGACTTTTCATTGGAAGGACTGATGTTGAAGCTGAAACTCCAATACTTTGGCCACCTGATACGAAGAGCTGAGACTCATTGGAAAAGACCCTAATGCTGGGAAAGATTGAGAGCAGGAGGAGAATGGGGCGACAGAGGATGAGATGGTTGGATGGCATCACTGACTCGATGGACATGGATTTGGGTGAACTCTGGGAGTTGGTGATGGGCAGGGAGGCCTGGAGTGCTGCAGTCCATGGGGTCTCAAAGAGTTGAACATGACTGAGCAACTGAACTGAGCTGAACTAGATGATGGAGTATCTACATGTTGCAAATGTATCCTCTCAGAGAGTCTGTTAGGAGAGGTAATATTATCCATTTTTATAGAAGAAGAAACTGAACTTAGAGACGTAAAATTTATTCGAGTAAATAGTAGCACAGTGACTAGCAAAAGTGACTTTTAACTCAGGACACTCTTTTTCTTTTTTTTTTTTTTACATTTATTTTTACTAGTTGGAGGCTAATTACTTTACAATATTGTTGTGGTTTTTGCCATACATTGACATGAATCAGCCATGGATTTACATGTGTTCCCCATCCTGAAACCCCCTCCCACCTACCTCCCTATTCCATCCCTCTGGGTCATCCCAGTGCACCTGCCCTGAGCACTTGTCTCATGCATCCAACCTGGACTGGTGATCTGTTTCACACTTGATAATATACATGTTTCAATGCTATTCTCTCAGATCATCCCACCCTCACCTTCTCCCACAGAGTCCAAAAGTCTGTTCTATACATCTGTGTCTCTTTTTCTGTCTTGCATATAGGGTTATCGTTACCATCTTTCTAAATTCCATATATATGCATTAGTATACTGTATTGGTGTTTATCTTTCTGACTTACTTCACTCTGTATAATAGGTTCCAGTTTCATTCATCTCATTAGAACTGATTCAAATGTATTCTTTTTAATGGTTGAATAATATTCCATTGTGTATATGTACCACAGCTTTCTTATCCATTCGTCTACTGATGGGCATCTAGGTTGCTTCCATGTCCTGGCTATTATAAACAGTGCTGCGATGAACATTGGGGTGCACGCGTCTCTTTCAGATCTGGTTTCCTTGGTGTGTATGCCCAGGAGTGGGATTGCTGGGTCATATGGTAGTTCTATTTCCAGTTTTTTAAGGAATCTCCACACTGTTCTCCATAGCAGCTGTACTAGTTTGCATTCCCACCAACAGTGTAAGAGGGTTCCCTTTTCTCCACACCCTCTCCAGCATTTATTGCTTGTAGACTTTTGGATAGCAGCCATCCTGACTGGCGTGTAATGGTACCTCATTGTGGTTTTGATTTGCATTTCTCTGATAATGAGTGATGTTGAGCATCTTTTCATGTGTTTGTTAGCCATCTGTATGTCTTCTTTGGAGAAATGTCTGTTTAGATCTTTGGCCCATTTTTTGATTGAGTCATTTATTTTTCTGGAATTGAGCTACAGGAGTTGCTTGCATATTTTTGAGATTAATTCTTTGTCTGTTGCTTCATTTGCTATTATTTTCTCCCAATCTGAGGGCTGTCTTTTCACCTTGCTTATAGTTTCCTTTGTTGTGCAAAAGCTTTTAAGTTTAATTAGGTCCCATTTGTTTATTTTTGCTTTTATTTCCAATATTCTGGGAGGTGGGTCATAGAGGACACTCTTATTTTTAACGTCTTTGCTTTCAAAAGAGGTAGAAGACAGGCCACAAACTGGAAGAAAATATCTTCAAAAAGATACATTTGATATAGGACTGTTATCCACAATATACAAAGGACTCTTAGAACTCAACAAGAAAGCAAACAACTCAAAAAAAATGGGTCAAAGACCCTAGGAGACACCTCACCAGAGAAGATACACAAGTGACAAATAACCATAGGAAAAGATGTTACATTATATGTCAGCAGGAAGTGCAAATTAAAAGAACAGTGAAAGTGAAATACCACTACACTTACTAGAATGGCCAGAATCCAGAGCGCTGATAGCACCAACTGGTGGTGAGAACGTGGAGTGACAGGAACTCTCATTCACTGCTGGTGGGAATGCAAAATGGTGCACCCACTTTGGAAGACAGTTTTTTGGAAGGCAGTTTTTTACCAAAATAAATATACTTTTTTTGTTTGTTTGTTTGTTTCTTTTAAATCCATGGCTGATTCATGTCAAAATTTACTCTTACCATATGATCTAGCAGTTGTGCTCTTTTGTATTTACCGAAGGGAGTGGAAAACTTATGTCCACACAAAAACCTAAACACAGATGTTTATAGAGGCTTTATTCCTAATTTTCATAACCTGGAAGCAATCAATATGTCCTTCAGTAGGTGGATGGATGAATAAACTATGGTACATGCAGACAATGGGTTATTATTCTTCCCCACTAAAAAGAAATGAGCTCTCAAGCCATGAAAAGACATAGATGAACTTCAAATGTGTATTTGTGTATTAATTTAAAAAGTCCATGGTACATTCAACCTTCCCCTGTTGTTAAATAGAATGAGTTCCTTTAACTATTCACCAGAATTTTTAAGTGCCTGCGTTTTCCTTGGATTACTTATTAACATTAAGCTTATTAACATCAAGCAGATTTACTTGATTTGGGTCATTTTTCTTTAATTTAAAAACAAATTTGCTGTCTTTAGTGTTACCAAGTTCAAAGTTATACAGCTTGCCACATGACAGGCCGATAAGTTGAGTTGTTGAAGCAGGGAATAGCTAGTTGATTCAGAAAGCCAGCAGACTGATAAGATGGTGGACTAGTGTCCCAAAGAACCATCATACCTGACTTAGAATTGAGGCTTCTTTTATACTAAAAGGAGAGGGCATGTGATTGGTTGTTGCAAACTTCTTAGTGCCAGAATCCTTTGTTCTTGTAGCTATCCACATAGGTAGTTACAGTATTCCTGTAAACCTCCAACAAGACAAATGTTACTCTCTATTCTGCTGCTTTTTATGTCTATATGAATGGAAAAATATTATACCTTTGAAGGTCAGAACCTTGAGAATGTTCTTTCCTGTATATTTTCAGGCTACAGGCAACATTCTTAACTTTAGAAAAAGCAATAGAATACAGAGGTTAAAGTAAAAGAAACAGATCCAATATGGAGTTGCATTTGTTCTACCATGTTACACTTTTGTCATCAGCTGACAGGAAGAATCAGCTTGAATTCTTGCCTACTGTGGCTATCATGCTTTAAAAATGTGGTCTTATTTTTGAAATAAAAGTACTGTAAAATCCCTTAGTTTTAAAAAGAGGAGAGTTTGTTGAACAGTTTAAATATATAAACTGTGTTAATGTAGTAGAATATATACTTGTCAAATTAACTCATTAATTTAACATTATTTTGAATCATTGTTTTCATACTCTCACTGGTCATTTTATCCCAAACTACAAGTCCTCATTCACAGAATAACAAAAAGTGTGTTTGTTGAGCATCTACTGTGGCTAGACAATGTTCTTAATGCTTTACACATATTAGCTCAGCCTTATCCCTACCTTGTGAAAAAGTGCTAGTCTAATACCATTTCTATTATGTATTGTTAGGGCAACTGTGGAGTTTTTGTTTGTTATCATCTGTCCTATTAGGTATATATCATCATCTTCCCAACCATGTCTGACTCTTTGCAGCCCCATGGACTATAGCCCACCAGGCTCCTCTGTCCTAGGAATTCTCCAGGCAAGAATACTGGAGTGGGTTGCCATTCCCTTCTTCAGGGAATCTTCCCAACCCTGGTGAATTCTTTACTGTCTGAGCCACCAGGGAAGCCAAGACATTCTTCAAAATATCTTTTAAAGACTTATTTGTAAGGACTTCCAACACTTGCAGTTGTGAGATCATACCTCTAAGAATAATCTTGAAGTTGGTATTAAGTATCCTTGTCTCCCTTATTAGCCAGTTCTGACAGAGGTGCTCTGTAAGCATCTCAAGCATCATTGACAGGAGAGGGGACACGTCATTTCAGGCTAATTCGTCTTTCCCAAACAGTCTGTTGTCATTCAATTTTAAGTATTTGAGGAAGCACCCTGCAATGTGAGAAGTTTTGTAAACCTTTAAATAAAAGGTAACCTTTTCAGTGAGATAATTTTATATAAAACCTAATCATGTACTTTGTTGTTTTACGGATGTAAGTGTCTTATGGAATTTCTTTAATCTGTGTCTCTTCCTCCAATTTGTTGTTTTTTAGGTGTTATAATAGTCATATCTGATTTCCATGTGCATTATAGCCATTTATTTTCATCTCAGAGACATTTTTCTTTTTTCACTCAATTATTATTGACAATTTTCTTAATGATAAACTGAGGCAATAACTAGACAAACAGGCTCCATTCTTGCCCTCATAGAATCTACTACAGTGGTAGACTTGAACAAGTTTTTTGTCCTCTCCACTTTATATATAAGCTTTATTCAGAATTGCCTTAACCTGGAAGTAACCAAGATGTCCTTCAATAGGTGAATGGATGAACTGTGGCAAATCCAGGAATACCATTCAACACTGAAAGTAAATGAACTTTTAAGACATAGCAAGACATAGATGAACTTGAAGTGCATACAATCAGCCTTCCTGTCTGTGTATTACAATCTGCATTTGTTTGAATCCACAGATGCTGAACCTGCAGATAAAAGACTATATCTGTGACTGACTGTACTATGCCATTTTATATAAATAACTTGAGCAACTGCTGTACTTTGCTTTCCATTTTATTGTACACCTAAAATTACTCTTTAAAAAAAAGTCTTAATACATATATAACAAAATCCTATGCGCATTCAACCCTTTCAACAAAACCCATTCAACAACATACCCATTTTAGCATAAAAATATGCGATGGGTGATACCAGTGATATTTTAGTCATAAAAATTCTACTTTTCTGTCAGTCTTCCCAATCCTTTAGTGTCCAGAAGATTATACACCCAGATTTGTGGCAATTGTGTAGAATTAAATAATAAAATAAAGGTTTCTTGACTTTATTCTGTGTTGAATTTTTGAACCCATTTTGAATCTCTTCATCTGCCATGATGGAAAGTCAGAGAATTAAGTCTAACATAACCAGAAAAAACTGAATAAAGACTTGAAACAGATTTTGAAATGAGTCACAATCCTTCATTGTATTAGGTTAAAGTGATCTTGTGATTGAAAGATTACCTTTATGTAGAGGTTGATTAATTATTATGATGTATGTATATCTAAATGTAAAATTTTAAACTATAAAGTCAAACAAACCTGCAGCCTTAATCTTTTTCTTTTTCCAGTTTCTTGCAAAATAAATACTCCAGTGATAAAATATTGATATCACATTTGATTTCACATACATTATCTTTGATTTCACATACATTATCTTTCTGGATCTTCATACCAACTCAGAGAGAGAGAACAGATTGTATTACCCTATTTTATAAATTAAGGACAGATTGTATTACATCATTTTCTAAGTAAGAAACCTGAAGTACAAAATTTCTGAGTGATTTTGCCCATTATCATTGGGTGATTTGAGTGCTTTAGCCAGGCTGGAACCTCAGCCTTCTACCTTCTATTATAAGTTTTTTTCATGAAACATAGCAAAACTGTAGTGCTAACTTCTTGAAATGACTGTCTGAGTAACTTGTCCCTCCAAGGGGTCCCCAGCTCTACTAAGACTGCAGTAATTATCATTTTTCTGTCTCTGTTCCTATGTAAATCTCCCCAACTGGTATATATGTTCCTTTAAAATAGACATCATGCCTTATGTTTAATCAACACTGGGCACCTAGTAACTTAAAAATTCCTGACCCTTTAATTTCCTCAGTGCAGAGTGAGGCCTACCTGGTCACCTGTAGATTGAGGAGAAAGTACTGACCACTGTCCTCTTTTCTTCAGGAATTATTAGTAGCTATGGGGAAAGTTGGTGGCTCAGTGGTAAAGAATCTTCCTGCCAATGCAGGAGATTCAGATTCGAACCTGTGTCAGGAAGATCCCTGGAGAAGGAAATGGCAACCCACTCCAGTATTCTTGCCTGGAATATCCCATGGACAGATGAACCTGGTGAGCTACAGTCCATGGGTTTGCAAAAGAATCAGACAAGACTTAGCGACTAAACAAATAACAATGGAGTAGGTTAATGTTGATAACTGTGGAGCCAGTCCATTTGTAGTGCCAGGTACTTTTAGTGAGTGCCTTCCTCCAGGTCCTCCTAAAATATATCCTCTTTTGATTTACAATTGGACTGTATGCAGTGATAATCACAGTGGAAGTTAATCACTATTTTTCTTCCCTCAGTCGTAAAAATAATGACTGTTGGAGTGATAAAAAGCTCTTTGGCTATATCAATATAGTTTCAAAGCCATCTTTTATTTATTTTATCCTATTTAACCCTTTCAAGAGTTCATTGAGGTAGTTTGGGCAGGGATTACTCACCTCAATTAATAGAAGAGGAAACTCTAGCTTAGAATAGAGAAATGACTATTCCAAGATCAGGAGGCTAGGCAATACTTAAATTGAGATTTTTCTGGCTCGTCCAGGTCTCTTTCCATTACACTACACTGATTCTGATTAACAGTGACATTTACCATCATTACTATTTCATTACCAGAGGATTTCAGAGTGGGGGAGAACTTTTTTCAAATGAAAAAATGAAGGCAGTGTGGCTTGAAATTTAGCTAATGCTTCTTATCCAACTTAGCTTTGCTTTTATTTGTACTGAAATGAAATAAATTGAGCTAATTGTGATAATTATGTTGGTGGATAAAAATGACAGAATCAATGAAGTTTTATTTGTTTGTTGTGTTAATCAGGCCTTCTAGCATTTGTGAAGTACACTGCCAAAATATCTAGATGCAAAAGCAAACAAACAAAACCACTAATGAGGATAAAAGAAAGATAACAATAATCAAAGACATGATTTTTGTATAATCCATATGACAGCATATATTGCACATGATTGAAACTATGTAGATATTTAGGTGACATTTAAGTTTTCCATTCCAGTATTTGTCTTCAGATAATTAGCCTAATTATAACACATGTTTGAATTGTAGTTAGAATTAACCTACTATTAAATCTGGTATCTATGAATTAGCAGATATTTGGGTTTCCTCCTATGTCAGTTTAACTCACAGCTCTCCAAAAGTTACAGTGGATGTTTCCAGTGTGCTAATGGATACCCTATTTTATTTCTAATAATAATATAGAGAAACTTTATAAAATCATTACATTAAATATATGTCATTTTACTACCACCAAGGAAAAAATACATCTTTTGGCTATTCAGTGTTGTGTGAGTTCCTTTTTATAGACAAAAGTAACATGTACTCTTTCCCATTCTATTGTTTTCCTCTATTTCTTTGCATTGATCACTGAGGAAGGCTTTCTTTTCTCTCCTTGCTATCCTTTGGAACTCTGCATTCAGATGGGTATATCTTTCCTTTTCTCCTTTGCCTTTCACTTTTCTTTTCACAGCTGTTTGTAAGGCCTCCTCAGACAGCCATTTGGCCTTTTTGCATTTCTTTTTCTTGGGGATGGTCTTGATCACTGCTTCCTGTACAGTGTGATGAACCTTTGTTCATAGTTCTTCAGGCACTCTGTCTATCAGAACTAATCCCTTGAATCTATTTGTCACTTCCACTGTATAGTCATAAGGGATTTGATTTAGGTCATACCTGAATGGTCTAGTGGTTTTCCCTACTTCCTTCAATTAAAGTCTGAATTTGGCAATAAGGAGTTTATGATCCAAGCCATGGTCAGCTCTCAGCCTTGTTTTTGCTGACTGTATAGAACTTGTCCATCTTTGGCTGCAAAGAATGTAATCAATCTGATTTCAGTATTGACCATCTGGTGATGTCCATGTGTAGAGTCTTCTCCTATGTTGTTGGAAGAGGGTGTTGCTATGATCAGTACGTTCTCTTGGCAAAACTCTGTTAGCCTTTGCCCTGCTTTGTTTTGTACTCCAAGGCCAAATTCGCCTGTTACTCCAGGTATTTCTTGACTTTCTACTTTTTGCATTTCAGTCCCGTACAATGAAAGGGACATCTTTTTTGGTGTTAGTTCTAGATATTGTAGATCTTCATAGAATCGTTCTCTTTAAGAAAATTAGAGCTACCAAGGGAGCTTTTCATGCAAAGATGGGCACAATAAGGACAGAAAAAGGATAGACATAACACAAGCAGAAAATATTAAGAAGAGATGGCAAGAATACACAGAAGAACTGTACAAAAAAGATCTTCATGACCCATATAATCATGATGGTGTGATCACTCAACTAGAGCCAGGCATCCTGGAATGCAAAGTCAAGTGGGCCTTTGGAAGCATTACTACGAACAAAGCTAGTGGTACAGTTCAGTCACTCAGTTCTGTCCAACTCTTTGCGACCCCATGAACTGCAGCACGCCAGGCTTCCCTGTCCATCACCAACTCAGGAGCTTACTAAAACTCATGTTCATCAAGTCGGTGATACCACCCAACCATTTCATCCTCTGCCGTCCCCTTCTTCTCCTGCCCTCAATCTTTTCCAGCATCAGGGTCTTCTCCAATGAGTCAGCTCTTCGCATCGTGGTCAAAGTATTGGAGTTTCAGCTTCAACATCGGTCCTTCCAATGAATACTCAGGACTGATATCCTTTAGGATGGACTGATTGGATCTCCTTGCAGTCCGAGGGACTCTCAAGAGTCTTCTCCACAGTTCAAAAGCATCAGTTCTGCACTCAGCTTTCTCTATAGTCCAATTCTCACATCCATACATGACTACTGGAAAAACCATAGCCTTGACTAGATGGACTTTTCTTGGCAAAGTAATGTTTCTGCTTTTTAATATGTGTCTAGGTTGGTCATAACTTTCCTTCCATGGAGTAAGGGTCTTTTAATTTCCTGGCTGAAGTCACCATCTGCAGTGACTTTGGAGCCCAGAAAAATAAAGTCAGCCACTGTTTCCACTGTTTTCCCATCTATTTGCCATGAAGTGATGGGACCAGATGCCATGATCTTAGCTTTCTGAATGTTGGGGTTTAAGTCAGCTTTTTCACTCTCCTCTTTCACTTTCAAGAGGCTCTTTAGTTCTTCTTAGCTTTCTGCCATAAGGGTGGTGTCATCTGCATATCTGAGGTTATTGATATTTCTCCTGGCAGTCTTGATTCCAGCTTGTGCTTCATCCAGCCCAGCATGTCTCATGATGTATTCTGCATATAAGTTACATAAGTAGGGTGACAATATACAGCCTTGACATACTCCTTTTCCTATTTGGAACCAGTCTGTTGTTCCATGTCCAGTTCTAACTGTTGCTTCCTGACCTGCATACAGATTTCTCAAGAGGTAGGTGAGGTGGTCTGGTATTCCCATCTCTTTCAGAATTTTCCGCAGTTTGTTGTGATGCACACAGTCAAAGGCTTTGCCATAGTCAATAAAGCAGAAATAAATGTTTTTCTGGAACTCTCTTGCTTTTTCGATAATCCAGTGGATTTTGGCAATTTGATCTCCGGTTCATCTGCCTTTTCTAAATCCAGCTTGAACATCTGGAAGTTCACAGTTCATGTATTACTGAAGCCTGGCTTGGAGAATTTTAAGCATCACTTCACTAGCGTGTGAGATGAGTGCAATTGTGCAGTAGTTTGAGCATTCTTTGGCATTGCCTTTCTTTGGAATTGGAAGGAAAAGTGACCTTTTCCAGTCCTGTGGCCACTGGTGAGTTTTCCAAATGTGCTGCCCTATTGAGTGCAGCACTTTCACAGCATCATCTTTCAGGATTTGAAATAGATCAACTGGAATTCCATCACTTCCACTAGCTTTGTTCATAGTGATACTTCCTAAGGCCCACTTGACTTCACATTCCAGGATGTCTGGCTCTAGGTGAGTGATCACACCATCATGATTATCTGGGTCATGAAGACCTTTTTTGTACAGTTCTTCTGTGTATTTTTGCTACCTCTTCTTAATATCGTCTGCTTCTGTTAGATCCCTACCATTTCTGTGCTTTATTGAGCCCTTCTTTGCATGAAATGTTCTCTTGGTATCTCTAATTTTCTTGAAGAGATCTCTAGTCTTTCCCATTCTAATGTTTTCCTCTATTTCTTTGCATTGATCGCTGAGGAAGGCTTTCTCATCTCTCTTTGCTATTCTTTGGAACTCTGCATTCAAATGGGTATATCTTTCCTTTTCTCCTTTGCTTTTCGCTTCCCTGCTTTTCACAGCTATTTGTAAGGCCTCCTCAGACAGCCATTTGGCCTTTTTGCATTTCTTTTTCTTGGGGATGGTCTTGATCACTGCTCCCTATACAGTGTGATGAACCTTTGTCCATAGTTCTTCAGGCATTCTGTCTATCAGATCTGGTTCCTTAAATCTATTTGTCACTTCCACTGTATAATCCTAAGGGATTTGATTTAGGTCATACCTAAGTGGTCTAGTGGTTTTCTCCACTTTCTTCAATTTCAGTCTGAATTTGGCAGTAAGGAGTTCATGATCTGAGCCACAATCAGCTCCAGGTCTTGTTTTTGCTGACTGTATAGAGCGTCTCCATCTTTGGCTGCAAAGAATATAATCAATCTGATTTTGGTGTCGACCATCTGGGGACGTCCATGTGTAGAGTCTTCTCTTGTGTTGTTGGAATAGGGTGTTTGCTATGACCAGTGCATTCTCTTAGCAGAACTCTATTTGCCTTTGCCCTGCTTCATTCTGTACTCCAAGACCAAATTTACCTGTTATTCCAGGTGTTTCTTGATTTCCTACTTTTGCATTCCAGTCCCCTATAATGAAAAGGACATCTTTTTGGGGTATTAGTTCTAAAAGGTCTCGTGGGTCTTCATAGATCTGTTTAACTTCAGCTTCTTCAGTGTTGCTGGTCAGGGCATGGACCTGGATTACTGTGATATTGAATGGTTTGCCTTGGAAACGAACAGAGATCATTCTGTCATTTTGAGATTGCATCTAAGTACTGCATTTCAGACTCTTTTGTTGACTATGATGGCTACTCCATTTCTTCTAAGGGATTCGTGCCCACAGGAGTAGACATAATGGTCATATGAATTAAATTCACCCATTGCAGTCCATCTTAGTTCACTGATTCCTAGAATGTTGATTTTCACTCTCGTCATCTCATGTTTGACCACTTCCAGTTTGCCTTGATTCATGGACCTAACATTCCAGGTTCCTATGCAATATTGCTCTTTACAGCCTTGAACCTTGCTTCTATCACCAGTCCCATCCACAACTGGATGTTGTTTTTGCTTTGGCTCCATCCCTTCTTTCTGGAGTTCTTTCTCCTCTCATCTCCAGTAGCATATTGGGTACCTCCTGACCTAGGGTGTTCATCTTTCAGTGTCCTATCTTTTTGCCTTTTCATACTGTTCATGGGGTTCTAAAAGCAAGAATACTGAAGTGGTTTGCCATTCCCTTCTCCAGTGGACCACATTCTGTCAGACCTCTCCACCATGACCTGTCCATCTTGATTTGCCCCACACGGCATGGCTTAGTTTCATTGAGTTAGAGAAGGCTGTGGTCCATGTGATCAGATTGGCTACTTGTCTGTGATTGTGGTTTCAGTCTGTCTGTCCTCTGATGCCCTCCCTCAGTGCCTACTGTCTTACTTGATTTTCTCTTACCTTGGATGTGGGGTATCTCTTCACGGCTGCTCCAGCAAAGCACAGCTGCTGATCCTTACCTTGAACATGGGGTAGCTCCTCCTGGCCGCCGCCCCTGACCTCGGGTGTGGAGTAGCTCCTGTTGAGCTATTTAAAATCCTTAAAGATGATGCTGTGAAAGTGCTGCACTCAGTATGCCAGCAAATTTGGAAAACTCACTAGTGGCCACAGGACTCGAAAAGGTCGGTTTTCATTCCAATCGCAAAGGAAGGCAATGCCAAAGAATGCACAAACTACTGCACAATTGCACTCATCTCACACACTAGCAAAGTAATGCTCAAAGTTCTCTAAGCAAGTCTTCACCAGTATGTGAACCGTGAATTTCCAGATGTTCAAGTTGGCTTTAGACAAGGCAGAGGAACCAATATCAAGTTGCCAATATCCATTGGATCATCGAAAAAGCAAGAGAGTTCCAGAACAACATGTATTTCTGGTTTATTGACTGTGCCAAAGCCTTTGACTGTGTGCATCACAACAAACTGTGGAAAATTCTTAAAAAGAGATGAGCATACCAAACCACCTTACATGCCTCCTGAGAAGTGTGTATACAGGTTAAGAAGCAACAGTTAGAACTAGACTTGGAACAGCAGACTGATTCCAAATCAGGAAAGGAGTATGTCAAGGCTGTATATTGTCACCCTGCTTATTTAACTTATATGCAGAGTACATCATGAGACATGCTGGGCTGGATGAAGCACAAGCTGGAATCAAGATTGCCGGGAGAAATATCAGTAACCTCAGATATGCCGAGGTCACCACCCTTATGGCAGAAAGGGAAGAACTTGAGCCTCTTGATGAAAGTGAAAGAGGAGAGTGGAAAAGTTGGTTTAAAACTCAGCATTCAGAAAGCTAAGATCATGGCATCTGGTCCCATTACTTCATGGCAAGTAGAGGGGGAACCGTGGAAACAGTGAAAGACTCTAGTGTTTTGGACTCCAAGATCACCGCAGCCATCAACTTTTCTTCTCCTTGGAAGAAAAGTTATGACTAACCTAGACAGCTTGTTAAAAAGCAGAGACATCACTTTGCCGACCAAAGTCCATCTAATCAAAGCTATGGTTTTTCTAGTATTCATGTCTAGGTGTGAGAGTTGGACTATAAAGAAGCTGAGCACCTAAGAATTGATGCTTTTAAACTGTGATTTTGGAGGACTCTTGAGAGTCCCTTGGACTGCAAGAAGATCCAACCAGTCCATCCAAAAGGAAATCAGTCCTGAATATTTATTGGAAGGACTGATGCCAAAGCTGAAATTCCCATACTTTGGCCACCTGATGCAACGACCTAACTCATTGGAAAAGACCTTGATGCTGGGAGAGATTGAAGGCGGGAAGAGAAGGGGACTACAGAGGATGAGATGGTTGGATGGCATCACCGACTCAATGGACTTGAGTTTGAGTAAACTCTGGGAGTTGCTGATAGACAAGGAGGCCTGGTGTGCTCCAGTTCATGGGGTTGCAGAGTCGGACACGACTGAGCAATGGAACTAAACTTGAACATGAACTGAACACGTCCTCATTTCCCTAAATTTAATTTAAATCTCAAAATAGTTATTAATATCTGACCCACTATAAAATTCAAGAGAAATTAATATATGTTAATTTCATTGGTTTGGCTAAACTTGGTTGATATTTTAGATCATAATGGTAATAAAAGCAAACGTCCTTGCTAGATACTGTGCTAGGTACTTTATAAATATTATAGACTCATCAGATATAATGATCTGAACTTGTGGATTAATATTGATTTGATCATAAATGACATTGTTACATTGTATAGAAATGTTTTTTAATGCCTGCAGCAAACAGTCTTCCAGATACACTTTCAAACAAGATTATAAAGTATTGCCTTGGGAATTGGGAAATGGAGGTGTTATTCTCCTGCTCAGAAAAGTAGCAGATGTGCTAGGATGAGGAGGTGTATAGGATTAGCTTTATTTTAGGCTTGCTGCAGTTTCCTGAAGCCCCAGCCTATTGTCTGATTAAAAACTAGCCTTGAGCAATGTAGCATTCATATGTGGAAACATTTCAGATTTTTAAAGCCTTCCTTTGAATGTAATGCCTAGACTACTGGAGTGAACTTTAATTTTGCTTCAGAAATAATAGAAAATGTCTAAATAAACATTTTTTGTAAAATATGCCCTCATTTTGTTTACAAATGGTGGATTCTACGTTTTGCAGATGTGTCTTGCTGAATCAGGGCTCTCTTATCCCTGCCATCGACTTACAGTGGGAAGAAGATCTTCACCTGCACAGACCCGGGAGCAATCTGAAGAGGTAGGCATGTTTGCTAGCTTTTCATCAAACATAATGTCTGTCCTTGCTCACCTGCCCACTTCCTATTCTTTTTTATTTGCCACAGCAAAGAATAGGTAGAGTTAATGTGGCATGAATAACATCTCAGTAAATTCTTAAAGGCAGAACTTTTCCAAGCAAGATTATTGCTAATGTGCTTCTTCTTGTTCTATAAGTTTCAAATTTCAAACAGACAGAACTGGGATGGATCAGTTTAAATGATTTTTACTTAGAATTGTCTGGTTAACAAAGGAATTTTTTAGCTGCTGACTATATAGTAGACTACACTTATTAGAATTCATCCTGAAGGTCCTTTAACTCATAGAGCTGGATCACTTTCTATGTGCCAAACATTGTCCTTAGTACTAGGGAACAAAGATGAATAACAGTGTACCTATACCAAGGTGCTCAGAGTCAAAGGTGATACACTAGTAAACCAATAATAATGGAAATGTAATCAGTGCAGTGATAACAGTGCATCACAGGGTGCTGTAGAGACAAAGAGGGGCAAGGAGAGGGAACATGTGTGCATACGTGGTGTGCCTGCGTGTGTCTTTGCAGGTCTGAATTGTATTAAAAGGCAGAATCTTTTCCTTGGGTACAACAGCACTGTGTCCAACCGTGACTCGGGTATAAGGGAATGAGAAAGACAGCCTGGACATTGCAGTTTATCAGTTTTAGAAGTATTTATTGGGACTTACTGGTGGTCCAGTGGTTAAGACTCTGTGCTTCCAGTGCAGTGGGGGCAGTTTTGATCTTTAGTTACAGCATGGGAACTCTTAATTTTGGCATGTGGTATCTAATTCCCAGACCAGGAGTCATACCCCAGGCTCCCTGCATTGGAAGCATGGAGTCTTAGCCACTGGACCACCAGAGAAGTCCCCCAAAAGTTTAAATTAGTACAGTAAAACCTTTTCCATTTACTTTCTATACAAAATATGGTTGCAAATTTTTATTTAAACTTAGATATTTTGGACATTTATTATGGAAGCTGCCACAAAACCTCTAGCACTATTCTCTGAATATGTAATTGCATCATTTAAATATGTAAAAAAGAAAAGGGACTGAATAACTAAAGTCATAATCTGTGATCATCCTGGGAAAATGACAATTTGCTACTCAATTTTTGGAAATCCATAAAGAAGGGAGGTTTTCCCCCCACCGCACATACACTGTACTATTTCTTTAGGTTTCTAAAAATGTTAATTTCCTTTAAAGAGTCCACACCATTTTTCCAACACTTTATCTCGCTAATTCCTCATGAAAGGAAAAATAATATTGAGTTTCACTGTTTGGCAGAAACTGCCAAAAACAATTTATTGAAATATTTCCTTCTACTGCTTGAGTATATTTTTAATGGCTAAAGTAAGTTATGCTTCAACCCGTTAATGAATAAATCTGCTAATATTAAAAGGAAGCCAACTAGCTCCACCCAGAATTCTTAATGATTTTATGCTCTTAAGAGGTGACAGTTACCTGTTTCATTTCATTTTATTTCCTTTTCTCACCCTCACCATTATACATGTTATTTGGGCGTTCCATTCAGTGGAGTGTGTGGCTCAGCTGGTAAAGAATCTGCCCACTGTGCAGGAGACCTGAGTTCAATTCCTGGATTGGGAAGATCCACTGGGGAAGGGAATGGCAACCCACTCTAGTATTCTTGCCTGGAAAATTCCATGGACTATATATAGTCCATTGGGTCACAAAGAGTCGGACATGACTGCAGGACTTCCACTTTCACTTTTTACTTTCAGTGGAAGGAATTCAATGCCATAAATTGAGGAAAAGTGTATTAGAGTGTGGCATACACCTTAGATTAATTAAGGAAGAAAGTAGAGTGGGGTTAGGGAGCTTTGTAAAACTAAGAGAGCCACAGCCTTGAGGATATCTTTAAATCTGATTTTCTGGGATGAGTCCGTTATTTTTCCTTCCCTGGCTGTGAGCTGTGACTTGATTGTTATGTTGTCATAGAATTATGAAACTGGAAGGAATTTTTTATTTGATTTATACTTGCCCATCCATTTATTCCTCATTTATTTAAACATTTTTTCAGTGTCTTCTACATGCCAAACATTAGGATCCCAGTCTTTGTGCTGAAAGAGCTCTCACAAAATAATATCTGCATTTTATCTCTAATGGCTGGGTTCTGTCCACATGAGGCAACTGGTTCCATTGTTGAGCATGTCTATTGGTATCTACCCGATATTAAATCAAAAGCCATGACTGTGTGGAACTGTGTATAATCCAGTGGTTCTACTTCTTTCCTCTTGTTTTAACCCTTCTCTTACATGACTTTGTCTGTTTCAAGATAATTACCACTTTGCTGTTTTTGACTGTCTTCAGCCTTGAGTTAGGAAGAAGATATTTGAGACCGGTAGTTAAATTCAGGTGTTGAATTTTATGCATTGTACTTATGTGTTCTTTAACTGGGGGAATTTTTTTTCTTACATCATTCTCTAGCCCTGCAAATATGTTTTCCTTATAATTAATATTTTCTCATTTCTTCTCATCTTCCCCTTGTTCCTGAGCTCCCTTTCAATGCTTATGTGCATGCTAAGCCGCTTCAATAGTGTCTGACTCTTTTGTGACCCTATGGACTGTAGCCCACAAGACTCCTCTGTCCATGGGATTCTCCCAGCAAGAATACTGGAGTGAGTTGTCATGTCCTCCTCCAGGGGGTCTTCCTAACCCACATCTCATATCTCCTGCATTGGCAAGCAGGTTCTTCACCACTAGTGCCACTGGGGAAGCCCCTCCCTTTCAATGACCTTTCCATATTTCTAGGTACCTTAGCTAGGTACCTATCTCTCCTCATCCCAGCTGCTTGGGTGGGACCTTACAGGGATCCCCCCCAGACCCAGGTTTTTTGAGAGTTGGCCAATCCTCAGTTGATAGTGTAAGAGTAGGAGGGATACTCCCAGAATAACAACAACAAAAATAAAATCTCAAATTTAAAATATAGTTAATGTTAAAGCTGTTGATTGGTAATTTCAGTTAAGCAGACATCTATTGAATACTTACTGTGCTAATCAAATGAATATAAACTGAAAATTTCATATTGTGTAATTAATGAGAAAGGTGAGATAAGCATAAGATACTAGAGAAACACACAGGGAAAGGGGTGCTATAACCTTCAAGAATGTGTGTAGGCAAAAACCTTGTCTGCCTTGTCTACCTCTGTAGCTACCTCTGTAGCTCTAACAACTAGTAAAGCTCCTGGTATATACCAGCCACAGAATAAATACTTTGTGAATGAATTTTTCTTTTTTTAAGCAAAAAGAGAAGGAGAGGGGGAGCTAGAGCAATTTATATCCAAATAAATGAAAATGAAAAGAATTGAGTCACAGCCAAATGAAGAAACATGGATGTAGTATTCCATTCGGAGGAAGTAGCATGACTTGATGTAGTGAATGGGGAGACCTAAGTGCAGCTTGGTGTTCGTGCAAAATAAAGTGGGAGACAAAGAAAGATAGAGATGAGACAAAGGTGAATAGGTTTTTATATCTCAAGTTGGAAACTTGAACTCTGGGGAACCAGAAGACTTTTAACTGGAGGGTGATTTTTTTTTTTTTCCTGCCAAGTGGACATTTTAGAGAAAAGCATTTTAACTGCTGTGCAGAGGCTACATGTAAGGGAAGCAAGACGAGAGACAGAGAAATCAGAGAATCTGTTGTACTAGTATAGGCAGAAGATAATGAGATCCTAAACTAGAACATCACTAGTCAAAAAAGAGAAGGAAATGGATTCAGGATATATTTTGGAGGGAAAATCAGTAGGACTGGTGACAGACAGGATATGTGGGAGATAAAAGAGGGAGAGGAAAAGAATACCTATATTTTGGCTTAATTGGCAGAAAAGATTTATTCAGTAGTTATTCAGTGAATTCTGATTACATCCTTACTCTACCCCTGACACTGGCATAAGTGTTAAGAATATGGCTATGAACAAAAACAGTCTTTCCATGGAGGAGCTTGTTCCTAACTAAATGAAATTGAATGCACATAATTGCCCCAAATTTGTGTTTCAGTTTTTTTTTAGTGTATGTATTTTATTGAAGTATAGTTGACTTACAGTGTTTCAGGTGCTCATCAAGGTGATTCAGTTATACAAATACACATATATTATTTTTGAAAATTTTTTCCATCATAAGTTACTGTAGGATATTGACCGTAGTTCCCTATGCTATACAGTAAACCTTTGTTTCTTGTTGCATATCTATTTTTTAATAAGAAATATACATTCTATTCATACTAAGTCAAACAAGTGCAACCAAAATGTCGTATTTTTTTTAGTTAGGCAAAAATTCATAAGCTTTCTAAAATACATATATTATGCATATTTATATATGTGTGTATGTGTGTACAAAAGCTTTTGTACTACATTTGATAAAGGCTTGAAGAAGAATATAAAAAAAAGATGGAGAAATTGGAGAACATAAACTAAATGAAAGAAAACACTGAATATGAAATAGAAAAAGTGAAACAAACTAGATAAAAGTAAAAGATCATCATATAGTCCAGTTGTTTTTAAACATGACTGCCCATTAGAAACATAAATCTGGAGCTCTGGAGAAAAAGCAATATCTGAACATTTGTATTTTTCAAAAAATTTTAAGATAATTCTGATATGCATCTGGATTTTAAAAAGTGATTACAGGTTTTTCTATTAGATCCTAGTTTATCCTAGCTTTGGTAATATAGAGTTCTATTATTTTTCTGTTGACCAATCATGATACAATGGTATTAAGTGAGTAATAGTTACAGAATCACAGTAGTAGAACATGTTTATCAGTTTTCACAATCTATAGGCAGACAAAAAATAAAAGACAATTACAAATGCAAACAATAATTGGAACATGATTAGCTTAACAGTATAAAATAATTACATACAGTTTGGGCAGATCAAGCAGAGTGATGTGGTAAGTGGAAGTGCATACATGACATGTTTTCTTTCACCCAGTCATTTAATCCATTTACATTTAAGATCATTATTGATATGAATGGTCCTATTACCATTTTCTTAATTGTTTTGGGTTTATTTGCTGTAGGTCTTTTCCTTCTCTTGTGTTTTCTGCCTAAAGAAGTTCCTTTAGCATTTGTTGTAAAGCTGGTTTGGTGGTGCTGAACTCTCTTAACTTCTGCTTGACTGGAAAGCTTTTGATTTCTCCATCAAATTTGAAGGAGAATCTTGCTGGGTAGAATATTCTTGATTGTAGGTTCTTCCCTTTCACCATTTTAAATATACCTTGCCATTCCCTTCTGGCTTGTAGAGTTGCTATTGACAAATCAGCTGATAGCCTGATGGGAGTTACTTTGTATGTTATTTGTCATTTTCCCCTTGTTGCTTTTAATATTTTATCTCTGTCTTTAATTCTTATCAGATTGATTACTGTGTGTCTCAATGTGTTTCTCCTTGGGTTTCTCCTTCCTGGGACTCTTCTTCCTGGACTTGGTTGACTATTTCCTTTCCCATGTTTGGGAAGTTTTCAGCTATTATCTCTTCAAGTATTTTCTCAGGTCCTTTCTCTCTTCTCCTTCTGGGAGTTCTATAATGCAATAGTTGGTGCATTTAATGCTGTCCCAGAAGTCTCTTAGGCTGTCTTCATTTTTTTTTTTTTTCATTCTTTTTTCTATATTCTGTTCTGTGGTGGTGATTTCCACTGTTCTGTCCTCCAGGCCATTTATCTGTTCTTCTGCCTCAGTTATTCTGCTGTTGATTCCTTCTAGTGTATTATTCATCTCTGTTTGTTCTTTAGTTCTTGTAGGTCTTTGGTAAACATTTCTTGAATCTTCTCAATCTTTGCCTCCATTCTTTTCCTGAGATCCTGGATCATCTCCCCTATCGTTATTCTGAATTCTTATTCTGAGTTCTGTCTCCACTTCATTTAGTTGTTTTCCTGGAATTTTATTTTGTCCCTTCATCTGAGACTTAACTTTCTACTTTTTCATCGTAATTAACTTTCTATAATATGATTTTTGTTTTAGCCACTGTGATACTGTGCTTCTTCTGTCTGCCTTCTGATGGATGAGTCCAAGCAGCTTGTATAAGCTTCTTGATTGGAGGGACTGGCAATGAGAAAAACTTGTTCTTGCTCTGGTAGACAGGGCCTTGCTTAGTAAAGCTTTATTTATTTATTTTTTAATTCATCCTTTATTTTTTATTTTTTTTCCCATTTATTTTTATTAGTTGGAGGCTAATTACTTTACCATATTGTAGTGGTTTTTGCCATACATTGACGTGACTCAGCCATGGATTTACATGTATTCCCCATCCTGGTCCCCCCTCCCACCTACCTCCCCACCCCATCCCTCTGGGTCTTCCTAGTGCACCAGCCCCGAGCACTTGTCTCATGCATCCAGCCTGGGCTGGTGATCTCTTTCACACTTGATAATATACATGTTTCGATGCTGTTCTCTCAAAACATCTCACCCTCGCCTTCTCCATATAGGGTTATCGTTACCATCTTTCTAAATTCCATATATATGTGTTAGTATGCTGTAATGTTCTTTATCTTTCTGGCTTACTTCACTCTGTATAATGGGCTCCAGTTTCATTCATCTCATTAGAAGTGATTCAAATGAATTCTTTTTAATGGCTGAGTAATATTCCATGGTGTATATGTGCCACAGCTTCCTTATCCATTCGTCTGCTGATGGGCATCTAGGTTGCTTCCATGTCCTGGCTATTATAAACAGTGCTGCGATGAACATTGGGGTGCACGTGTCTCTTTCAGATCTGATTTCCTCAGTGCAGCTCAATTCCAGAAAAATAAATGACCCAATCAAAAAATGGGCCAAAGAACTAAATAGACATTTCTCCAAAGAAGACATACAGATGGCTAACAAACACATGAAAAGATGCTCAACGTCACTCATTATCAGAGAAATGCAAATCAAATCCACAGTGAGATACCATTACATGCCAATCAGGATGGCTGCTATCCAAAAGTCTACAAACAATAAATGCTGGAGAGGGTGTGGAGAAAAGGGAACCCTCTTACATTGTTAGTGGGAATGCAAACTAGTACAGCCGCTGTGGAGAACAGTGTGGAGATTTCTTAAAAAACTATAAATAGAACTGCCATATGACCCAGCAATCCCACTTCTGGGCATACGCACCAAAGAAACCAGAGCTTAGTAAAGCTTTAATCCAATTATCTGCTGATGGGTGGGAGGGTTGCACTCCCTCCCTGGTAGTTGTTAGACCCAGCCCTGGTGTTATGGGCTCTATGGTAAGGTTAATGGCAAACGCCAAGAAAGTTTATGTCAAGGAGAACCTTCTAGTGCCTGTCCCTATGTGGTGAGCCCCTGCCGACCCACACCTCCACAGGAGGCCCTCCAACACTAGCAGGTAGTTTTGGTTCAGTCTCCTGTGGGATCACAGCTCCTTTCCTCTGGGTCTTGGTGTGTGCAAAATTTTGTTTATGCCTCCCTTCCACGACTGGAGTCTTTGTTTCCCTCAGTTCTCTGGAAGGCCTATAGTCAAATCCTGTTGGCCTTCAAGGCCAGATTCCTTGGGGATTCCCAGTTCCTTTGTTGGATCCCCAAGCTGGGAAGCCTGACATGAGGTTCAGAACCTTTACAATAGTGCAAGAGCTTCTTTGGTATTATTCTTCTCTAGTCTATGAATAAACCACCCAGCAGGTATGGGATTTGATTTAATCGTGATTATGCCCCTCTTACTATCTCACTGTGGCTCCTTCCTTGCCTTTGGATGTGCGGTATCTTTTTTGGTGGGTTCCAGTGTCCTCCTGTCAGCGGTTGTTCAACAGCTAGTTGCAGTTCTGGTGCTCTCACAGGAGGAGATGAGCACAAGTCCTTCTACTCAGGTTTTGATCTCTGCATACAACTGAAATGCCTAAATGAAAAAGTTTCAACCAGACACACTGGTTTTTATTGAAACAAAGTCTCTTTCGTATTTTCCACACTCCCAAGGCAAGACAATTACTTAAAAACAGCTTATGGTAGCTGTGTTGGGCTCCAGAGGTGGCCGAGTGTCACAGTGGGACTGGGTGGCCAGGCGGGCAGTGAGGGAGGGGGCTAATCTAAGACAAAATCTGTTTATTCCAGTCATTGAGGGACCTGCTATTCTTTTAAACTGTCCCAGTTGATATGCTATATCAAGGTGTTTTATGATCCTTTTGACTGTTCAAATTAGGATATTTTTCTATCAACATCAGATTCTTTTACCCTAATTTGTTAGCTGAAGTGTTTGTTGTTAGAGTCTATGTTCTGCCCATTATCTTGATCCTCCTCCAACTAGCCTGTCCCTACAACATGGGAAGGGTAAGGACTTGCTCTTGCATTTTTGATCTATCTATTGGTTCCTTCTCTTCATTCTAAATATATATGTATAATATATATATTCTCATCCTAAATGTATATGTAATATATAAACAGACATTATATAAAAATATTTATTATGTTTTATTTACTTATATTATTGTCTATTATAAACATATATATATTACATATATATATATATTACATTCCTTCAAATTTAGCTTCCCCCTCAAGCTTTAACTCATCTGTTCTTTTATTCACAGCTAAACTTCTTAGAGTAATCTGTACTGAATAACTCTATTTCTTCATTGTTTATTTTGTTAACTCACTACAGCATGGCTTCTTTCTGCTATGTGACTAAAATTGAATTTAACTGTTAGAGTCCGATAATAGTCTTTGACAGATCATTTAAGATGGTGGAGCCTGAGCTCACCTCTCTCACAAGCACACCAAAATCACAACTATATGCAGAACAACCATCGATGAAAAAGACTAGAACCTACCAGGAAAGTTCTCCTCCAACTAAAGACATAAAGGAACTAAAATGAGATAGGTAGGAGGGGCAGATTCATGATATGATCAAGTCTCATAGTCCCAAGTCACAAACTGGAGAATAATTATATTGCAGAGGCTCTCATAGGACTGAGAGTTCTGAGCCCCATGTTGGGGTCCCCAGGCCAGGGTCCTGGCATTATATATTTGTGTGTATATGTATTAATATGTATAGTATTTTACATACACACATGTGTGTGTGCTCACACACAATGGAATACCTCTCAGCCATAATAAGGAATGAAATTTTGCCATTTCCAGCAGCATGGATGGCCTTGGAAGTTATTGTGTTAAATGAAATAAGACAGAGAAAGACAAATACTATGTGATACCACTTAACGTCTGTATTCTAAAACACACAGCAAACTAGTGAATATAACAAAAAAAAGAAGCAAACTCACAGATAAAGAGAACAAGCTAGTGGTTACCAGTGGGAAGAGGGCAATGAAAGTTGCTCAGCCATATCTGACTCTTTGCGACCCCATGGACTATACAGTCTATTGAATTCTCCAGGCAAGAATACTGGAGTGGGTAGCCTTTCCCTTCCGGTAGAGGGAAGCGAGAACCAAAATACAGGTAGCTGACTAAGAGGTGAAACTAGGTTGGTGCAAATGTAATTGTGGTTTTGGACCATGAATTTTAAGTCATTATAACTAGGCTCAAACATATCTTTATTAATCAAAATAAGAACCATTACAATCAACACACTTTTGCCAGTGAGAAATACGTTTATTCCTGTCACATAAAAATCCATGCTCTAGGATTCGATGAACTCTTAGAAAGCATTTTCTGCCTCCTGCTGGTTGTGGAAATATTTTCCCTGCAAAAAGTTGTTGAAATGCTTGAAGAAGTGGTAGTCAGTTGGTGAGAGATCAGGTGAATATGGTGGACAAGCCAATACTTCTTAGCCCAATTTGTTCAATTTTTGAAGTGTTGGTTATGCAACATGCGGTCAGGTGTTGCTGGAAGAGGAACTGGGTCCTTTCTGTTGACCAGTGCTGTCTGCAGGCATTGCAGTTTTCGGTGAATCTCATGGATTTGCTGAGCATACTTCTCAGATGTAGTGGTTTCTCTGGGATTACGCATATTGTAGTGGATCAGACGGGCAGCAGACAGTGACCATGACCTTTCTTTGGTGCAAGTTTGGCTTTGGGAATTTCTTTGGAGCTTCTCAGTCCAGCTAGTGAGCTGGTTGTCACCAGTTGTCATATAAAATCCACTTTTCATCACAGATCACAATCTGATCGAAAAATGGTTCATTGTTGCGTAGAGTAAGAGAGACAACACTTCAAAATGACAATTTTTTGTATTTGCAGTCAGCTCATGAGACACCAACTTATTGACCTTTTTCACCTTTCCAATTTGCTTCAAATGCCAAATGACCTTAAAATGGTTTATCTTGAGTTCTTCAGCAGCTTCTCATGTAGTTGTGAAGAGGATCAGCTTCGATGATCCTCTCAGTTGGTTGTTGTTAACTTCCAGTGGTCAGCCACTACATTCCTCATATTCAAGGCTCATTTCCTTTACAAAACTTTATGAACCACCAATGCACTGTACATTCATTAGCAATTCCTGGGCCAAATGTGTTGTTGATGTTGTGAGTTATCTCTGCTGCTTTATGACCCAATTTGAACTCAAATAAGAAAATCACTCAAATTTGCTTTTTATCTAACATCATTTCCATAGTCTAAAATGCATATAAAATAAACAGAAAGTATTAATTCATTAGCAAAACAGATAAAGCAAGAAATGCACATTAAAATGATGTATAACATAATCACACTTATTTAAGAACATATTCATTCCAATATCAAATGGCAAAGTTCAGCAATGCTAAACCAAAATTACTTTTGCACCAACCTAATACATTCTACTAAAACTCTCCATAAATATTTTAATTCCTGATGAAGTTCTTCAACAAATTATAACAGAGGTTTTACTTAACTACCTCCAGTGATAGGGAACTCATATTCAGAAAGGCAATTTTATTTTCAGAAATTAAATTACTTTCGCATCAACCTAATATTATGTATAAAATAAGCTACAAAGATATATAATATCTTATAATGTAGGCAATATATTACAAATATAAATAGACTATAACCTTTAATAATTGTGAACCACTATATTGTACACTTATAACTTCTATAATACTGCACATAAACTATACTTCAATTAAAAAAACAGTTTGGGACAGAAAAAAATCAATTTTATAAAATGCCATACTACACCATATATTTTCTTTTTTTTAATATAAATTTATTTATTTTAATTGGAGGCTTACACAATATCTTTTCATTTTCACAGCCACCTTTGTGTCAATATAAGTCACCCTCTGCAGTAGTGATGTAATGATGGTTGCCTAGAGTCATATAGAAAATGGCGAAATATTCAACACCTGTTCTTTTGTTTATAAATTCAGGATCCTTTATCCTTTTTTTTTTTGTCATACCATAACTGCCTTTTACTTAATTCTCATCCTTCTGAATCTGTTTACATTTCTTGTCTTCACTGAGATTTCCTCAGATCTCACATCTCATATTCTTTCTCTTAATTGCCTTTCTAATCTTTGATAGTTTTCACTTCATCTCTTTTTCTTCACCAGTTGAATTATATTCTGTAAACTTTTATCCTTATCATTGTTGTTTTTTTATCTTTCAACTGAATGATCTTATTCATTTCTATAACCTCAGCTGTTATTTATCTGCTGATTACTTCCAGATCTAAAATCTTCTGGACCTCTTTCTTGAGCTCCTAAAAAGACTTTTTTTCAAGTTGCCTATTAGATGTTTTTACTTGGATGTCCTACAGCTTCCTCAGATGTATTCTAAGAACTGGCCTCAATATTCTTCCTTATCAGACCTGACCTTCCCTACCACTCAGTTACCCAAACTAGAAATTTGGTTTTTTAAGCTTTAAATCTAAATGATGAACAATTCTTATCAGTTCTACTGAAGTATGTTTTAAGTTTGTCCCCTTTATTAAATTCTCAGTGCTATTAAGGTGAACATTGAAATAAGTATCCATTTTCATGTTTTCAGATCTAATCTGCCATATGCTACCAAATCACCACAAAAGGACATGCATGCGTGCGTGTACACACACACACACACACACACACACACACACACACACACACATCCGTCCGTCCATCAGAATTGTCCTCTGAACAGTCCGTCCTTGAAAATCGTTAGTGGTTTCCCTATTGCCGTCAGAGTAAAGTCCAAATTTCTAAGGTATGCCAGTTTGACTGCTATAATCTAGTTTCCAGAAAACTTCCTTGCCTTGTAGCCAGTTCACATTCCACTTCCATACATCGAGCTGATGATTTAGTTTGTTTTTTGTAATTTTTTATTGATTTTTTAAGATATCCAATTTCTTGCTTGTGTTTTTTCTCTCCCTAGAGTATAGCTACCTCCCCAACAATCTTCCATTACACACTCTCCACAACATTGATATCTTTTTAAAGTGAAAGTTGCTCAGTTGTGTCCAGCTCTTTGCAACACCTTGGGCTATACAATCCATGGAATTCTCCAGGCCAGAATACTGGAGTGGGTAGCCTTTCCCTTCTCTAGGGGATCCTCCCAACCCAGGGATTGAACCCAGGTCTCCTGCGTTGCGGGCAGACTTTTTACCAGCTGAGCCACAAGGGAAGCCCAAGAATACTGGAGTGGGTAGCCTATCCCTTCTCCAGTGGATCTTCCTGACTCAGGAATCGAACCAGGGTCTTCTGCATTGGAGGCAGATTCTTTACCAACTGAGCTATCAGGGAAGCCCAGGCATATCTGTAAAATAAAGCAGCTAGCCACTCCAGTACTCTTGCCTGGAAAATCCCATGGATGGAGAAGCCTGGTAGGCTGCAGTCCATGGGGTCGCAAAGAGTTGGACACGACTGAGCAACTTCACTTTCACTTTTCACTTTCATGGATTGGAGAAGGAAATGGCAACCCACTCCAGTGTTCTTGCCTGGAAAATCCAAGGGATGGTGAAGCCTGGTGAGCTGTCATCTATGGGGTCGCATAGAGTCAGACACGACTAAAGTGACTTAACAGCAGCAGCAACAGCAGTCCTAAAACCTCATATTCACGTTAAAACCAATATGTGTATGGCACTATGTTAAGCACTTTGGGAAACACAAAAACTGCAAGATATGTCAGGATGAGAAGGGCTTTCTAACCACAAACAGAAAAGCTATGAAGCAAAAGTCCAATAGTGTAAAAATAAAAAAGTTCCATGTCTCCAAAAGCACAATAAAATGAAAATGTAAATGGGGAAAATGTTTGCAAAATGGGTAATGGTTGAAGAGATAATCTCATTAATATATAATCTTTTTTAAAGATATGGGTTAAATATTAGCACCTGCGTGGGGCCTGCACAGTCTCCTTTGTTCTTCAGTAGTCTTTGCTTAAACTTTTATTGTATCCCTTAACACTGAAAAACACATATTTGCAACCAAATATGTCTTGCTTTAAAATGGGAAACTGGAACCATGGATTTTCTCTGTATCCCAGACTTTTAACTAGATTCTTAACATAGTGAGTAGTTGGTGAAAGAAATATCAGCTTTAATTCAATGTCCATTGATTCAGTGATGGCATCCACCATCTCAACCTCTGTCGCCATCTGCTCCTCCCCTCAATGTTTCCCAGCATCAGGGTCTTTTCTGATGAGTCAGATCTTTGCTTCAGGTGGCCAAAGTATTGGAGCTTCAGCTTCAGCATCAGTCCTTCCAGTAAATATTCAGGACTGATTTCCTTTAAGGTTGACTGGCCTGATATCCTTGCCACCCAAGGAACTCTCAAGAGTCTTCTCCAGCACCACAATTCAAAAGCATCAATTCTTCGGCACTCAGCCTTCTTTATGGTCCAACTCTAACATCCATACATGACTACTGGAAAGACTATAGCTTTGACTTGACGGACCTTTGTCAGCAAAGTGATGTCTCTGGTTTTTAATATGCTGTCTAGGTTTTTCATAGCTTTTCTTCCAAAGAGCAAGTGTCTTTTAATTTCATGGCTGCAGTCACCACCCATAGTGATTTTGTAGCCCAAGAAAATAAAATCTGCCACTGTTTCCACTTTTTTTTCCCTACCATCTATTTGCCATGAAGTGATGGGACCAGATGCCATGATCTTAGTTTTTTGAATGTTGAGATTTAAGCCAGCTTTTTCACTCTGCTCTTCACCTTCATCAAGAGGCTCGTTAATTCCTCCTTACTTTCTGCTATTAGGGTGGTATCATATGGATATCTCAGGTTTTTGCTATTTCTCCCCACAGTCTTGATTCCAGCTTGTGATTCATCCAGCCCATCATTTTGCATGATGTATTCTGCATGTAAGTTAAATAAGCAAGATGACAATATACAGCCTTGACATACTCCTTTCACAATTTGGAACCAGTCTGTTGTTCAATGTCCAGTTCTAACTGTTTCTTCTTGATCTGCCTACAGGGTTCTCAGGAGGCAGGTAAAGTTGTATTTTCCCATCTGTTCAAGAATTTTCCAGTTTGTTGTAATCCACACAGTCAAAGGCTTTATTTTAACATTGTCAATGAAGCAGGAGTGTATGTTTTTCTGGAATTATCTTGCTTTTTCTATGATCTAACAGATGTTGGCTATTTGACCTCTATTTCCTCTGCCCTTTATAAATCCAACTTGTACACCTGGAAGTTCTCAATTCACGTGCTTTTGAAGCCCAGCCTGAAGGAGTTTGAGCATTACCTTGCTAGCCTTTGAAATTAGCACAATTGTATGGTAGTTTGAACATTCTTTGGCATTGTCTTTCCTTGGAATTGGAGTGACAGTTGACTTTTTCCAGTCCTGTGGCCACTGCTGAATTTTCCAAATTTGCTGGCATATTGAGTACTGCAGTTTAACTGCATTAACTTTTAGGATTTGAAATAGCTCAGCTGGAATTCTATCACCTCCACCAGTTTAGTTTTCAGTAATGCTTCCTAAGGCCCACTTGACTTCGCCCTCCAGGATGTCTGACTCTTGAGTGAGGGAGCACACCATTGTGGTTTTCTGAGTCATTAAGACCTTTTTTGTAGAGTTCTGTGTATTCTTGTTCTTAATCTCTTCTGCCTCTGTCAGGTCCTTACCATTTCTGTCCTTTATTGTGCCCAACTTTGCATGAAATGTTCCCTTGGTATCTCCAGTTTTCTTGAGGAGATCTCTATTTTTTACACTTATTGTTAGTTATTATAATTACCTGTAACTATATATTACATTGGATCGTCCCTGAAGCTTAGATGGTAAAGAATCTGTGATGCCGGAGACTTGGGCTCGATCCCTGGGTCGGGAAGATCCTCTGAAGAAGGGAATGGCAATCCACTCCAGTATTCTTGCCTGGAGAATCCCATAAACAGAGGAACCTGGTGGGCTACAGTCTTTGGGGTCGCAAATATATTACATTATATTTCATGAGAGAACATACACTATATATCTTTCATCCAAGTCTAGGCTGTGTAGCACTTAGTAGGGCTTATAGATATATTTTAAATGATAAAAGGAATAAGTGAATGCAGTAAGCCAAAATAGAATCACTATTTTTTTTTTAACCTTTATTTAAAAATTCTGAATAAATAGTTCTCTGGATTCAAAGAATTTTAGGGCACCCTTGACTGAACCAAGAGATTTTCTATTCTCATCAGCAAACATTAAAGAGAAAAGATTATTTATCTCATTTTTTAGACAAAGCTTTTCCTAACCTGTTAGATGGCTGATAAGAAAATGTGAAGAGATTGGGAGTTCCTTATACATAATTAAGTAGCTCATTCTTGCAGATAGTTCAATAATTTATATTTGAAATATACTTTTTTCAACAAAATCGGCTTTTTAGATAGCCTCTTTTGAAGATGTTGTTGTTTTAGGGTTTGTCTTTCTAGGATCTGTCTCTTAAGAGAATTGGAAATTCTATACTTTGTGAAGAAAAAACAATGCATTACATAGGCACAAAATTAAAATCATCTTCCCAGTATGAGGTCAAGTCCTACTTTTATGAAAAGGGGTTTTTATTTTTCTGAAAACTAGATTAGGAGAAAGGATAGATGTGAGAGAGTAAGGTAAAACAGTGGGGGGGGGGGAGTAGATAATATATAGAACAATTTCTTTCTTTTTTATCTTTCTGTCCTCCAAACCTCCTTCTTAATCTGATGCCTCTTAAAGGGAGAGTAAGTGATAGACAAGACTAAGTGAAGGCTGAGATGATAGCTTTGCTGACTGAGAATACGAGAAAGTTTGTCATGCTGGACTTTTGTTTCTTTCTACTTGTCTGTGAGCCTGGCTAAGTACTCTAAAGGAATGTATAGTGTACCTTTTATATCCTGAGCCTTTACCTGTTTAAAGACTGAGCCTCAAAATTCAAAAGCAGTTCATGCTCAAGGTATTTGCCTACCTGAAGCACAGATGGAATTCAAGTACAGTTATGATCCTAGAAAATGTGTTATTTTGAAGAGTAGGCTCCCTCGCTGTTTCGATATGAGAAAGGGTTTAAATTTTTAAGCTGTTGAATTGCTGAAATAAAGAGATCTTGGCTCCACAAAGCAAAATACTTAAGAAACATTAGGATTGCAAATGGAACCAAGGCTTCTGTGAGAAATAGTGGTAAAGTCAGAATAGAATAGGCTTAGGGCAAGAGTCTTTCATTTCATTCTTCCAATAAGTACTTTGTACCTTCTCTATTCAAACCATTGGGAAAACTGTCTTTAAGATAAGAGGGAAGAAGTTACAAGTCTGGGCATTAATGTTTGGTTATGCCCCAGGAGGAAAAGCCTGCCAAGTCAACATACTTTGTTTCAGGCTAGCATAAGTCCTTTTGAAAGAGGTTGCATTTGGCCTGAGGCTCCACCTACCAGCAGAAAATTGGATTAAAGACTTACTGAACCTAGTTTTGCCCACCAGAACAAGACCCAGTTTTCCCCATAGCCAGTCCCTCCCATCAAGAAGCTTGCACAAGCCTCTTAATGCTCACCTATCAGAGGGCAGACAGAATGAAATCAGCAATCACAAAAAACCAACCATACTGATCAAATGGATCACAACTTTGCCTAACTCAATGAAACTATGAGCCACGGCATGTAGGGTCACCCAAGATGGTCAGGTCATGGTGGAGAGTTCTGACAAAATGTGGTCCACTGGAGAAGGAAATGGCAAACCACTTCAGCATTCTTGCCTTGAGAAACCTCCCAGGTCAGTAGGTGTCTAATATGCTACTGCAGAAGAGCAGAAAAACAACTCCAGGAGGAATGAAGAGGCTGAGCCCAAGTGGAAACAACGCCCAGGTATAGATTTGTCTGGTGGTGAAAGTCTGATTCTGTAAAGAACAATATTGCATAGGAACCTGGAATGGTAGGTTCATGAAACAAAGTAAATTGAAAATGGTCAAACAGGAGATATCAAGAGTGAACATTGACATTTTAGAATCAGCAAACTAAAATGGACCAGAATGGGTGAATTTAATTCAGATGACTATAATATCTACTCCTGGATGACTCACAAACTGGAATCAAGATTGCCAGGAGAATATCAATAACCTCATATTTGCCAGTGCACCACCCTAACGGCAGAAAGTGAAGAGGAATTAAAGAGCTTCTTGATGAAGGTGAAAGAAGAGAATGAAAAGTTGGCTTGAAACTCAACATTCAAAAAACTAAAATCATGGCATGTCATCCTATCACTTCACAGCAAATAGATGGGGAAACAATGGAAATAGTCACAGACTTTATTTTCCTGGGCTTCAAAAGCTCTATGGACAGTGACTGCAGCCATGAAATTAAAAGACACTTCCTCCTTGGAAGAAAAGCTATGAAAAACCTAGACAGCATATTAAAAAGCAGAGAGATAACTTTGCCAACAAAGGTCTGTACTGTCAAAGCTATGGTTTTTCCAGTAGTTGTGTTTGGATGTGAGAGCTGGACGATAAAGAAGGCTACACTGAAGAATTGATGCCTTTGAACTGTGATGCTGGAGAAGTCTCTTGAGAGTCCCTTGGGCTGCAAGGAGATCCAACCAGTCCATCCTAAAGGAGATCAGTCCTGAATATTCATTGGAAAAAACTGATGCTGAAGCTCCAGTACTTTGGCCACCTGATGTAAAGAACTGATTCACTGGAAAAGATCCTGATGTTGCTGAAGATGGAAGACAGGAGGAGAAGGGAACACTAGAGAATGAGATGGTTGGGTGACATCACCAACTAAATGGACATGAGTTTGAGCAAACTCGGGGAAAAGGTGAAGGACAGGGAATCCTGCCATGCTGCAATCCATGGAGTCACAAAGAGTTGGACACAACTGAGTGACTGAACATAAACAAAGGGCAGCTAGGTAACTCTGTGAAAAGAAACATGAAAACCGTTAGTGAGAGATCTTTAAAATCCCTTCCAGTTTTAGTATCTATAATTCTATAACTAACCGAACTATAACATCCCCTCTAGACAAGTTTCATGAATCTTTGCTCCTGAGTTCATTTTAATACATTTTAATAATTTAGGTGCACACCACCATAATTTAAAACATAGAAACTTCATTTATTAAATGAGCTTTGTAGACCTGATTTATTAAACATAGTACAGACAGGCATTTAGCCAGATACCTTGCTGGGGTGCCCTTGTTATCCAAGATGTGAATATTTGTCAGTAATCACAACTCAATTCAAATGTTTGGTATCTCAGACTTCCCTGGTGGTCCAGTGGTTAAGAATCTGCCTGCCAGTGCAGGAAACAGAGGTTCAATTCCTGTTTGGGAAAGATCCCACATGCCATAGGACAACTAAGTCTGTGCACCCTAAAGACCATGGTCCACAACAAGAGAAGCCACTGCAATGAGTATCCCCTTTCCGTAACTAGAGGAAACCTGTGTGCCACAACTGGAAGAAGCCCGTTGGCAGCAACAAAGGCCCAGCACAAATGCAACCAAAACATTAAATAATTTTTTTTAATGTTTGAAACCCCATTCTAATTTAGAGATCAGGAGCTTAATCATTAGAGATCATTTTGAAAGTGATGTTTTTCATTGTAGTACCTTACATCTCAGTTGAAGTTGCTGAAAACAAAATAAACAGAGCTTGTTTACTAGTGCCCAGCATGTAGTAAATTCTCAGTAAAAGTGTACTGAATTGAAGCATCATTATTACATCTCATTTAATAGCCTTCAGTTTTAAAGACCTTTCATATATTATTTTGTGTTACCGTCCAAAAATACCATGGAAGTAGCATGCCATATTTCACTAATGAGAAATTTGAGAACCATTGCAATAAGGAAGTGGCAAGTTTTAAAATGTTGTCATTACTCCTGCCCATAAGCTTTTTGAAAGTCCTGTATAGCTTATTTATCTCTGACCTCTTAGATTTTACCCATTTCCTTGTTTATTGTACTCTTAATTGTGTATTCTAAGCTGGGGATAAAACTTATAAAAACCCCAGTCTTCTTTGATTTTGTAAGCATCCTTCATTTTCCCTCAGCCTACATCCTTTAGTGTAGGAGTGTCATAGCAATATTAGAATTTTATATATATATATGTGTATATATATATATATATATATATATATATATATATTGACTATGCCAAAGCCTTTGACTGTGTGCATCACAATAAACTGTGAAAAATTCTGAAAGAGATGGGAATGCCAGACCACCTCACCTGCCTCCTGAGAAACCTGTATGCAGGTCAGGAAGCAACAGAACTGGACATGGAACAACAGACTGGTTCCAAATAGGAAAAGGAGTATGTCAAGGCTGTATATTGTCACCCTACTTATTTAACTTATATGCAGAGTACATCATGAGAAACGCTGGGCTGGAGGAAGCACAAGCTGAAATCAAGATTGCCGGGAGAAATATCAATAACCTCAGATAGCAGATGACACCACCCTTATGGCAGAAAGTGAAGAAGAACTAAAGAGTCTCTTGATGAAAGTGAAAGAGGAGAGTGAAAAAATTGGCTTAAAACTCAACATTCAGAAAACTAAGATCATGGCATCTGGTCCCATCACTTCATGGCAAATAGATGGGGAAACAGTAGAAACAGTGGCTGACTTTATTTTTGGGGGCTCCAAAATCACTGCAGATGGTGATTGCAGCCGTGAAACTAAAAGACGCTTACTCCTTGGAAGGAAAGTTATGACCAACCTAGACAGCATATTAAAAAGCAGAGACATTACTTTGTCAACAAAGGTCCATCTAGTCAAGGCTATGGTTTTTCCAGTGGTCATGTATGGATGTGAGAGTTGGACTCTAAAGAAAGCTGAGCACAGAAGAATTGATGCTTTTGTACTGTGGTGTTGGAGAAGACTCTTGAGAGTCCCTTGGACTGCAAGGAGATCCAACCAGTCCATCCTAAAGGAGATCAGTCCTGGGTGTTCATTGGAAGGACTGATGTTGAAGCTGAAATTCCAATACTTTGGCCCCCTGATGCAAAGAGCTGACTCACTGGAAAAGACCCTGATGCTGGGAAAGATTGAGGGCAGGAGGAGAAGGGGACGACGGAGTATAAGATGGTTGGATGGCATCACCGACTCAGTGGACATGAGTTTGGGTAGGCTCCGGGAGTTGGTGATGGACAGGGAGGACTGGCATGCTGCAGTTCATGGGGTTGCAAAGAGTCGGACACGACTGAGTGACTGAACTGAACTGAATATTTTATGTGTGTGTGTGTGTGTGTGTGTGTGTGTGTGTGTGTGTGTAAGCCTTAAAATCAGAAATATTAAGCTTCACTCTAGCAAATAGCTTCTTATTTAATAAAATTTTTATAATTCTAATGCCCTATTGTGGTTATATAACTTGTATGTTAGGAATTTGATTTCCTGAAGTCAGATAACCTGTATAGCTTATGTATATCTTAGATTTTACCCATTTCCTCATTTATTGTGCTCTTAATTGTGTACTATAGGCTGGGGATAAAAATTGATTTAAAAAACCCCAGTCTTTATTGATTTTGTAAGCATCCTTCGTTTTCCCTTGGCCTCCATCCTTTAGTATAGGGGTATCATAGCAAGATTAGAAATATATTTAATATTATATATATATATAAACCTTAAAATGAGAAATATTAAGCTTCACTCTAGCAAATAGCTTCTTATTTAATAAAATTTTTATAATTCTGATGCCCTATTGTGATTATATAACTTGTATGTTAGGAATTTGATTTCCTAAAGTCAGTATGAAACTAATTATAGGACTTTTCTTAAATAGCAAAGCACCGATGTTCATATGGTTAGTGATAGTGATGGAGATGACTTTGAAGATGCTTCCGAATTTGGGGTGGATGATGGAGAAGTATTCGGCATGGCGTCATCTGCCCTAAGAAAATCTCCAATGAGTGAGTATTAATAGCTCCTTGGGTCCAGCATTATGATTCTCCCTCCTAGTTCAGAAACTTATGAGGAACGATGAACTTAAAAATTTCTTCCTGACTTCCAGTTTTGGAGAGATAAAATGTATCAAATAGACATTATTCATTGGAACTAGAGCCTCTTAAGTTTTGATCTTAAGCCCAACCATTCCCAATACTTTAGTAAAATTCATTAAAAATTCAAGGGAATGTAACTTTTGTTTCACATGTATGAGTTCGTCTATTTGAAGCCTGGAAGTTGATAAAATAGCTGTACTTTTTGTGATTGTAGTTATCACCACACATCTTATTGGAGATTCCAGTTTTATCAGGAGTCATATTATTTTTCCATTCACCCATCTTTGGAGGGAAGAAAGTAAACTATACCATCTCCCTCACTTGCACTTGACAGGATGCATAGTATAGGATCTTAAGGGATACTGCAAAGAAGATGATTGTTAAACTAAGCCCATAAATGATTCGTTTACTCTGAAATTAGGGAATCTTTATGGGCAGAAATAGATGTGATATCTACATAAAGTTGATTTTTCCCATTAGGTCTTTAAATAATTTGAGAGCCTTTTTATATAATTTAATTACAAGATGTCATTTTCAAGAAAACTTTAAAATCATAATTGATGACTGGCACATATTTTGAACACCTAGCAAGATTGTGTCAGTTAGTTTTCAAAAATTCATGAGTGTGACGTTTTTTGGGGTTCTTTTTTAAGGTTTGATGAAATCTTCTAATGTAGCTGGAGTTAAAATATCTTCTCAGATATATCACAGAAGCGAAAATTTAATTTTATTTCCTCTTTATTGATTAAATATATTTCTTATATGTGGGATTAGATGTTATGTGGTTTGTTTTTTGTGTCTATTTGTTTTGGTTTTTTGTTTTTGTTTTTTCTTTTGTTTGTTTTTTAGTGCCAGAAAACGCAGAAAATGAAGGAGATGCCTTATTACAATTTACAGCAGAGTTTTCTTCAAGGTAGGGTTAGGACATTAACTATATAAATTGATGTTCTTTTAATGCTACTGTGATTTTTTTGAGACAACTTTAATTGTATATTGTTTTAAAATTTATCCTTAAAGTATTCAAAGTATACATTTATCTATACATATAGTCCTGATAGTGAATATAGAGTGTTCCAATCAGATAACTGTAAACTACATATGCCATTTCAGAGATGTATTTATCTTACCTCTGTGTCATTATCGAAGCATAGTAAATGGATTACTAATTTAATATCTTGACGATATTTGCAAAAGGACTAGGCTGTTGTTGTTTAGTCGCTGTGTCATGTCCACCTCTTTTGTGACCCCGTGGATCATAGTCTGCCAGGCTTCTCAGACCATGGGGTTTCCCAGGCAAGAATACTGGAGTGGGTTGCCATTTTCTTCTCCAGGTGATCTTCCCAACCCAGAGATCAAACCCACATCTCCTGCATTGCAGGCAGATTTTTTACTGCTGAGTCACTAGGAAAGTCCAAAAGGACTAGGTATAGGATACTAATTCTTAGTATATCCTAGGACAGACAAAATATTTTTTCAAATATTGGATAAAAAGACAAATGTTTTTAAATGTAAATGAATCTTTTAATTTTTGGGGAATCATTTAGCATTTCTTCTTTTAATAGTCTAATACAAATTTTTCTGTGTATTTGAGATTCTCCTAAGGTGTTTAAATATTTAAACCTAAATTTTCCTGTAAATGATATTTTCTTTAGTTCTGTTTTCTGATGTAATGTAATTTGGAAACTTAGCAAGAGACCATGTTTTCTCTCTGTGTTGGACTTCCAGAATAAATGAACTAAAATGGAAAGTTAAGTCTGTTGTAATTAGGAAATCTTAGGGAAATAGGTAACCAGGAATTACTTATAAATGACATTGGGGCACTTGCTAAGTCCATTTGCTCAATGTACTTAAAATTCCAGTGTTGTGATCTAGAGGCCAAAACGAGTTCAAAAAACTAATGAAGCCTTTAAAGAAATGATTCAATGTTTTTTCTATATGTAAAGAGACATTAGCCCCAACATTTACTTAAAAGTCATTGGTTAGACTTGTGAAACTTGAAGTAAATTTGAAATGTATTTTAATTAATAGATGCAATTTTTCCTATAGATATGGTGACTGCCATCCTGTATTTTTTATTGGCTCATTAGAAGCAGCTTTTCAAGAGGCCTTCTACGTGAAAGCCCGAGATGTAAGTGCAATTTACCTTTTTTAATTAAACAGTGCATCCCCATAGGTTTACCACCAGGCCTGAGGCAATACTTAATGTTTTCCGCTTTTTTCAGATTGAAGACTTGATTTTGTTTTTGGTTCATTTCCCAACCTAATCATCACCAAGATGCCCATTTCAGTCAGAGGGCAGTAGTATGATAGGGTTCCACCGGCTCTTGCAGAAGACTGTCAAGCTTTGAAACAGGGTTTCTTTTCTTTTTTTTTTTTTTAAGGGAGTGAAAGGGGTGGACATGCTTAGAAGGGACCAGGCTATGTACTTGTATTCTTTTTAGTTATGTGATTGACAGTTTCTTGCTAAGAGATTTGTCCTTCAATCTTTTCCCCAAATGATTATTCCATCTAATAGTATGTATCTAATAACTGTAATATTTTTTCCTAAAAGTCATTTTAGACAACAAGAAGATTTTTCTTTAAATACAGAAATGAGCTCTGTGATCTTACAATCAAGAAGATTGAAATATGTAACAAGAAATCAATAGTTATATTTTGAGCAAGAAGATTCCATGCGATTGTTCTATTTATATGTTGACACTGCAGTCCAGGCCTCAGTTATCTGGCTCTTGTCTACCTGTACAGCTTCAGGTCTTCCCATTTCCTGCCTTACACTTAATTAATGTAGCAGCAGTGTACCATTTGTATTTCTCCATAATGTTACTCTTTTCTAATGCTGCCTTAGTGTTAAGAATACCTTTCATCTTGCTATTTACCTGGTTAGCTAAACACTCTGAATGTTTAATGAAGAAAGGAAAAAAGGGAGGCCCGAAGGACTAACGTGTAGATGGAGTTAGGGTAAAAGTTTTGGAATTAGGAATTTTGAGAATAGAGTGTAAGAATGACTCTGGAATTTCTAGTTCTTCTTACAACCTAAAGAAAAATTCATCTAAAACAACTTTGAAAAATGGAATTCCAAGACAGTCATTAGTGATCAACTTAAATCTGTCATTGACATCTCAGTGAAGTAGATTAAGAAACATAAACTGTTCTTTACCCTAAGAATAGTTGAATAGCCCATGTAAAGTCTGTTTTAACTATCAATTTTTTAAACTATTAAAACTATATTAAATGGATTTTATTTTTGAAGACATATATTTACAGTAATACAGTTTTATAGTTTCTATACAGGTTTTGGAAGATACTGAAAAGCACAAAGAATACATTCTAACACAGATTAGCTTTATGATACATGTTCTTTCCATATTTTTATTATGTATTTTGTGGAGCCCACATTTAACAAGAAATTGGTCATGTTATAATCCTGTTCAAACAGCTTATTTTCACCTTTTAAATATTATATGATCATACCCTTAATTATATTTTATATTTCAACTTTTACTAAAACAATTTTTAATAAAGAAAAAATAAAGGAATAGTACAGTAAACACTCAAATCACCTATACCTAGACTTAATAATCACTAAAATTTTACCCCATATTTGCTTCTTTATATACAGGACATCCTAAAGTTTTAATAGAGTTTTAAGCCTTATAACTTGAAAAAAGTTTAACTGCTACATACTTAAAAAGAAGCAGCATTTGAAATTTAATTATTTACATTATTTATGCTATTAGATTTATGATTTTGATTAATAAATTTTTATGGTAAATATTTGTTTCAGTCCCTCTGATTGAAAATTGCAAACTTTGACTGGAATAGAAAATAATTTTGATTTTATTATTCAAAATTCATAAGAGCAAATATAAAAGAAATATAAATTTGCAAATTTTTTTTTAAGTTTTAACAGTTAAACTTTTGAAATTATTAAAACTTAAACTGCAGAAGTTAGGATACCCTTTAGGTAGATATACTCGTAAGTATTTTATTCTTTTTGTTGCAATGGTGAATGGTATTGTTTCCTTAATTTCTCTTTCTGTTTTTTCATTGTTAGTGTATAGGAATGCAAGGGATTTCTGTGTGTTAATTTTATATCCTGCAACTTTACTATATTCATTAATTAGCTCTAGTAATTTTCTGGTAGAGTCTTTAGGGTTTTCTATGTAGAGGATCATGTCATCTGCAAACAGCGAGAGTTTCACTTCTTCTTTTCCTATCTGGATTCCTTTTATGTCTTTTTCTGCTCTGATTGCTGTGGCCAAAACTTCCAACACTATGTTGAATAGTAGTGGTGAGAGTGGGCATCCTTGTCTTGTTCCTGATTTCAGAGGAAATGCTTTCAATTTTTCACCATTGAGGGTGATGCTTGCTGTGGGTTTGTCATATATAGCTTTTATTATGTTGAGGTATGTTCCTTCTATTCCTGCTTTCTGGAGAGTTTTAATCATAAATGAGTGTTGAATTTTGTCAAAGGCTTTCTCTGCATCTATTGAGATAATCATATGGTTTTTATCTTTCAATTTGTTAATGTGGTGTATTACGTTGATCGATTTGCGGATATTAAAGAATCCTTGCATTCCTGGGATAAAGCCCACTTGGTCATGGTGTATGATTTTTTTAATATGTTGTTGGATTCTGTTTGCTAGAATTTTGTTAAGGATTTTTGCATCTATGTTCATCAGTGATATTGGCCTGTAGTTTTCTTTTTTTGTGGCATCTTTGTCTGGTTTTGGAATTAGGGTGATGGTGGCCTCATAGAATGAGTTTGGAAGTTTACCTTCTGCAATTTTCTGGAAGAGTTTGAGTAAGATAGGTGTTAGCTCTTCTCTAAATTTTTGGTAGAATTCAGCTGTGAAGCCATCTGGTCCTGGGCTTTTGTTTGCTGGAAGATTTCTGATTACAGTTTCGATTTCCTTGCTTGTGATGGTTCTGTTAAGATCTTCTATTTCTTCCTGGTTCAGTTTTGGAAAGTTATACTTTTCTAAGAATTTGTCCATTTCATCCAAGTTGTCCATTTTATTGGCATAGAGCTGCTGGTAGTAGTCTCTTATGATCCTTTGTATTTCAGTGTTGTCTGTTGTGATCTCACCCTTTTCATTTCTTATTTTGTTAATTTGGTTCTTCTCTCTTTGTTTCTTTTTTTTTTTTTTTTTTTTTTTATTTATTTATTTATTTATTTATTTTTTTTTTTTAATATTATTTTATTAGTTGGAGGCCAATCACTTTACAACATTTCAGTGGGTTTTGTCATACATTGACATGAATCAGCCATATAGTTACACGTATTCCCCATCCCGATCCCCCCTCCCACCTCCCTCCCCACCCGACTCCTCAGGGTCCTCCCAGTGCACATTACAGTATACTAACACATATATACGGAATCTCTTTGTTTCTTAATGAGTCTTGCTAATGGTTTGTCAATTTTGTTTATTTTTTCAAAAAACCAGCTTTTAGCTTTGTTGATTTTTGCTATGGTCTCTTTAGTTTCTTTTGCATTTATTTCTGCCCTAATTTTTAAGATTTCTGTCCTTCTGCTAACCCTGGGGTTCTTCATTTCTTCCTTCTCTAATTGCTTTAGGTGTAGAGTTAGGTTATTTATTTGACTTTTTTCTTGTTTCTTGATGTACGCCTGTAATGCTATGAACCTTCCGCTTAGCACTGCTTTTACAGTGTCCCATAGGTTTTGGGTTGTTGTGTTTTCATTTTCATTTATTTCTATACATACTTTGATTTCTTTTTTGATTTCTTCTATGATTTGTTGGTTATTCAGAAGCGTGTTATTTAGCCTCCATTTGTTGGAATTTTTAACAATTTTTTTCCTGTAATTGAGATCTAATCTTACTGCACTGTGGTCAGAAAAGATGACTGGAATGATTTCAATTTTTTTGAATTTTCCAAGACCAGATTTATGGCCCAGGATGTGATCTATTCTGGAGAAGGTTCCGTGTGCACTTGAGAAAAAGGTGAAGTTGATTGTTTTGGGGTGAAATGTCCTATAGATATCAATTAGGTCTAGCTGGTCCATTGTATCATTTAAGGTTTGTGTTTCCTTGTTGATTTTCTGTTTAGTTGATCTATCCATGGTTGTGAGTGGGGTATTAACCTATACATAGAAAACTATAAAACACTGATGAAAGAAATCAAAGAGGACACAAACAGTTGGAGAAACATACCGTGTTCATGGATTGGAAGAATCAATATTGTCAAAATGGCTATTCTACCCAAAGCAATCTATAGATTCAATGCAATCCCTATCAAGCTACCAACGGTATTTTTCACAGAACTAGAACAAATAATTTCACAATTTGTATGGAAATACAAAAAACCTCAAATAGCCAAAGTAATCTTGAGAAAGAAGAATGGAACTGGAGGAATCAACCTGCCTGACTTCAGACTCTACTACAAAGCCACAGTCATCAAGACAGTATGGTACTGGCACAAAGACAGAAATATAGATCAATGGAACAGAATAGAAAGCCCAGAGATAAATCCACGAACCTATGGACAGCTTATCTTTGACAAAGGAGGCAAGGATATACAATGGAAAAAAGACAATCTCTTTAACAAGTGGTGCTGGGAAAACTGGTCAACCACTTGTAAAAGAATGAAACTAGAACACTTCCTAACACCATACACAAAAATAAACTCAAAATGGATTAAAGATCTAAATGTAAGACCAGAAACTATAAAACTCCTAGAGGAGAACATAGGCAAAACACTCTCCGACATAAATCACAGCAAGATCTTCTATGACCCACCTCCCAGAATATTGGAAATAAAAGCAAAAATAAACAAATGGGACCTAATGAAAATTAAAAGCTTTTGCACAACAAAGGAAACTATAAGTAAGGTGAAAAGACAGCCCTCAGATTGGGAGAAAATAATAACAAATGAGGAAACAGACAAAGGATTAATCTCAAAAATATACAAGCAACTCCTGAAGCTCAATTCCAGAAAAATAAATGACCCAATCAAAAATGGGCCAAAGAACTAAACAGACATTTCTCCAAAGAAGACATACAGATGGCTAACAAACACATGAAAAGATGCTCCACATCACTCATCATCAGAGAAATGCAAATCAAAACCACAATGAGGTACCATTACACGCCAGTCAGGATGGCTGCTATCCAAAAGTCTACAAGCAATAAATGCTGGAGAGGGTGTGGAGAAAAGGGAACCCTCTTACACTGTTGGTGGGAATGCAAACTAGTACAGCCACTATGGAAAACAGTGTGGAGATTTCTTAAAAAACTGGAAATAGAACTGCCATATGACCCAGCAATACCACTTCTGGGCATACACACTGAGGAATCCAGATCTGAAAGAGACACATGCACCCCAATGTTCATCGCAGCACTGTTTATAATAGCCAGGACATGGAAGCAACCTAGATGCCCATCAGGAGATGAATGGATAAGGAAGCTGTGGTACATATACACCATGGAATATTACTCAGCCATTAAAAAAAATTCATTTGAATCAGTTCTAATGAGATGGATGAAACTGGAGCCCATTATACAGAGTGAAGTAAGCCAGAAAGATAAAGAACATTACAGTATACTAACACATATATACGGAATTTAGATAGATGGTGGCGATAACCCTATATGCAAAACAGAAAAAGAGACACAGAAGTACAGAACAGACTTTTGAACTCTGGGGGAGAACGTGAGGGTGGGATGTTTTGAAAGAACAGCATGTATATTATCTATGGTGAAACAGACCACCAGCCTAGGTGGGATGCATGAGTCAGGTGCTCGGGCCTGGTGCACTGGGAGGACCCTGAGGAGTCGGGTGGGGAGGGAGGTGGGAGGGGGGATCGGGATGGGGAATACGTGTAACTATATGGCTGATTCATGTCAATGTATGACAAAACCCACTGAAATGTTGTAAAGTGATTGGCCTCCAACTAATAAAATAATATTTAAAAAAAAAAAAAAAAGAAGTTAGGATACCCTTAAATATTCGTTATTTTTGCTAAGCTATTTCAAGGTGACATCATAGTTTACCCATAAAAACAGCTGCATGCACTTTTCAAAAATAATGATATTCTCTTACAGAATCACAATACCAGTATTGCTTGTAACATAATTAACAATAATTTGCTAACATCATCTAGTATCCAGTGCATATTCAAACTTCATTGGTTGATTGGGATAACAAATTATATTTGTTTGTTAGATTTCTTATACCCTTTTAAGCAAACACCCCCTTTATTCCCCACCGCCTGTTTTTATGACATTTGCTTTTGAAGAAATCATGTTGGCTGATTACAGATTGTTCTAAATTCTTGATTTGTGTGATTGTTTCCTTGTGATATTATTTAACTTGTTCCTCTATCTCTGGATTTCCTGAGAAATGGATATTAAGGCTTAATAAATATGTTTGAAAGAATATTTATAATTTTTAAATAATCTCTTTTTTAGTTCATTCCTGGGTATAAATGTATTTGGGATTAATTTGTCTCTGCTTTCCAGCAAGATTGCTAAGCAGTTGGAGTAACCAGAAAATACAAGGGTCTTTTATAACCTAAATATAGCTCCCAAATAGGCATAGTCATCTGTTGAATTCCATTTTAAAAGCTATTAGAAACATTATAATTTTCAGTGATGATATATTATTTAAATATACAATATATAATAGATGAAAGAACTTTTTACTGAGTGTCTTTGTACAGTAAATTGGCATTTGGTTTTATTCAGACTGCTGATCCCCAGAGGAGCATAAACTCTTAATAATTTCTGGTATTTCTAATGAAACAATTGTTTGTTTTTGATTACTGAATTAGTATTTTAACAACTGAAAGTCATTGGTGCATGTAATTAAGTGTGTTGTTTTGTATTAGATTGATGCCAAAATCCGCTGACTTCTTTGGACTCCTAAAATATCTTTTTCTGCTTGTCTAGGGTTTTTTTTCTTTCTTCATTTCTCTTTTCCAAGTTAAAGATCAATAGCAGTTTATGTATCATTTATTACATTGCTCTAAACTTAAGATTTAGCTGCATAGTGGATAAGTTATTCAAAATTAAATCTGAGAAGGAACATTTATTTTAGTCATCAACCTAATTATATACATATTCTTTTAAAATTAAAAACGATTGTCTAGAAAGTATAGAAATAGTACTACTGCTTTAGGTTTATATGGTGTACTATGGTTTGTGAAGCTTTATGCATATCTCATTTCAACCCCACAACAAACCAGTGAGATAGGGATACATAATATCAATATTCCAATTGTAGAGATGGCAAAGCTCAGAAAAGCTACATGACTTAACCAAAGGCAAATCAAGGGTAAGCAGTAGAAGCCAAGTAAAAGTGCAGTTGTTCTAACATATAAAAGTGTATTTTATACTACACAGTCTTACTTCCAAAGCTTTTCAGTGCTAACTGCTAAACTACTGTATTCAGTTATCAAACTTCATCTCTTCTTTCAGACTGCACATTTGAAAGTTAAAAGAAATTGTTTTTGATATTTTTTTTAAAACTTCTGAATGAATCATTTTTAAGAAAAGAGTTTTCCTATTATATTCAAACATTTTAAGGGAAGTATGACCGATACTGTGGGATTGTTACTAAATTTCTTTCATCTTAAACATCACATGTTTAATTTAAACTGTGGGAGACACATTAATTTTACCAGGGCAACAGATGAGCCTTGAGTACCAGCAATCTTCACTTGAAGTGAGAAATTGAGTTCCCAGAGTAAATAAAAACAAGATTGAAGGTTTAAATCCTCTGCTAGGCTTTTTGAACTTATATACTCATTAAATGTTTATTGGAGTGGTGGGATTACAAAGGATTTGGGGAGCTTCATCAACTGGTATATAGTTAATCACTAAGTAAAACACTACATTTGATAAAGTGTTTCTCACGATACACATTCAATCCATCTTAATGAAAACTGCTTCAAACTGATTTCATTTGAGAGCACTTGGTGAGGGTACTCACAGTTCTTTCTGCCTTTTTCATGAGAAATTTACAATACTGTTCAAAGCAGAGTTCCAACTTCAATGAAACAGCTATTCTAAGTTCTTGTGTTTAAGTGTATTGTGGAAAGTTTTGACTTCTGATAATGGATTGATGACTTTTATGATCTCTTCTTTGCCCTTAACTGTTAGGGATGCTGATTGAATTGAAGGCCATCAGTATTTATTGTATGCTTATTTAAAGACCTAGGATATAGAGGTTTCCTGTTCTTGACATGTCCACAGTCTAGTAGGGAAGATGTGTGCTAAGTCACTTCAGTCATGTCTGACTCTTTGCAACCCTGTGGACTATAGCCTTCCAGGCTCCTCTGTCCTTGGGATTCTCCAGGCAAGAATACTAGAGTGGGTTGCCATTCCCTCCTCCGGGGGACCTTCTTGACCCAGGGATTGAACCTGCATCTCTTATATATCTCCAGCATTGGAGGCAGGTTATTTACCACTAGTACCACCTGGGAAGCCCTAGTAGGGAAGATAAAACAATATATAAATAGATCTATAAAATGTTATAAATGTAAAATGCTGTAGAAGCAAAGAGGAGAGGCACTTCATCTGCCTTAGAAGTTCAGGGAGATTTCTAGAAGTGGTACCTCTAACCTAAATCTTGTAAGATAAATAAAACAGGCAAGCAGAATTCTAAACAAAAAGAAGGTCATAAGGAAATACCAGAAGATTGTAATTGAGGGTGAAAGTTGCTCAGTCGTGTCCGGCTGTTTATGACCCCATGGACTGTAGCCCAACAGGCTCCTCTGTCTGTGGAATTCTTCAGGCAAGAACACTGGAGTGGGTTGCCGTTCCCTTCTCCAGGGGATCTTCCTGATCCAGGGATCGAACCTGGGTCTTCTGCATTGCAGGTGGATTCTTTACCATCTGAGCTACCAAGGGAGGTACAACCAAAAAAAAAATAAGACAGAGAGCAAAACAGTGCAAGACAGAGAGTTGGATTGCCTGGTATAATGAGGCTGAGAATATCAACAGTAGCATAGAGGGGTCTGTGATGTCCTGGCATTACCTGGTGTTTAAAAAATATTTGTTGAAAGAAGCTTACATTTTATCTATAGACAAGGAAGAGCCACTTGTTTGCCTCCTTAATTACAGTTGCAGAAGACCACCAGCCACACCATGATTCCCTGGGACTTTCTTCCCCTAAAGAAGTTTCTTTTTCTCCTTATAGCCTCCCCACCTCTCAGTTCTGCTGTCCCTGAGATCTCTTCACAACAAAAAGCCCCCCCAGAGAATGATTAGACATTTGTAAGTGACTAAAATTCAACAGCAGTAAAAATCCCAGTGCCAGGGCTTGTGTCCCATGTGAAAGAATGTTCCTTTCCCAGCCACCCTTTGGGAGACTGGGCTTTGATAGCGGTAATCCTGTTATACTTCCTTAGATCTTCACTTCAGACCCAGTGCTGTTTCCAAATATTACACATAAATTAAGGAAACCAGTGCTTGATTTCCCACTTAGTAACGCTGTGTTCCCAGACAAGTAATGAGCCTGTTTCTAATCTAGAAAAAAGAAGGGTTGATGATAATATGTATTTACTTTTTATGGTTGTTTTGAGAGTTAAGTGGGATCTCCTCATAAATGCTTCCCTGATAGCTCAGTTGGTAAAGAATCTGCCTGCAGTGCAGGAGATCCTGGTTCGATTCCTGGGTCAGGAAGATCTGCTGGAGAAGGGAAAGGCTACCCACTCTAGTATTCTGACCTGGAGAATTCCATGGACTATATAGTCCATGAGGTCGCAGAGTCAGACACGACTGAGCGACTTTCAAGATATTTTCATGAATGTACCCAGAATCATGGCTGAGGTGTTTTTAAATAGTTTTAGACAAATTTCAGAAATATTTGTAAAATAGCAAAACCGATTTTCTGTTTGGTTTTTTGCAGTCCATTTATTTATGTATTAGTTTAATATATATATTTTATTGAAGTATAGTTGAGTTACAATGTTTCAGGTGCACAGCAAGGTGATTCGTTTATACATATACAGAGATTTGACTTAATATGAATAGAATGCTAGATTTCTAATTTAAAAAATAGATACACAACAAGCAATAAAGTCTACTGTATAGCATAGGAAACTATAGTCAATATCTTATAATGTCCTGCAATGGAAAAAAATCTGAAAAATACCAGAACTGGTTTTTTTATGCAGTTCATGAATAAAAAAATAATAAAAAACTGTTGTTAACTTTAAGAACAGTTCCATAAAGGAATTTTGAGAACCCACTTGAGCATTTATAGCTCTAAAATGAAGGCTTTGCTTTAACAGTACTTTTGTTCATTATCAGGTTTTATTACACTCATTTTAAAAATTGGCCCATTTTAAAGTAGTGCTAGAGAAGGAAATGACAACCCACTCCAGGATTCTTGTCTGGAAAATCCCATGGACAGAGGATCCTGACAGGCTACAGTCCATGGGGTTGCAGAGAGTCGGACACGACTGAGCAACGAAGCAACAAAGTAGTGCTGTTTCTACTTAGTCAAGTTAAGAACCTAAATACCATCCCTGGTCAATGTTTTTTAAAAAGAAATAAGCTCTAATCAAATATGAAGCCAGAACTACAATTGATAAGTTTCTAGCACTCTATCATCCAGAAAAATCAGCCAAACAGACCTATTTGTGCTTTGGAAAGTATGCACAGTTTGTTCATCATGTCTTTGTTTTCTTTTCAATTTAAATTCCTTAAAGGCAGACAGTGTTTTTAGAGTAATTTTTTATGACAGCTAGGATAGCATCTGGCACATGTATGAGATAAGAACTATTGATGCTAGTATAATTTTTGAAGTATGTTTTCATATAAATGAAATGTTTGTTAAAAGAAAAGAATACAAATACATTTAAAGTAGCAAATTAAGTTACCTCATAATCCTAAACCTGAAAATAAGCACTGCTAAATGTTTTTGCTTTTAAATGTGGTTTAAAATAGAAAAGTCTCCAAACATATACATCAGTAAAAATGTTGCTGAGTTTTATAGAAGTGCAGCCATACTAAATATGCTGTTGTGTAATTAGATATTTCCACTAAACAGTATATAGTTAGCACCTTATCTAGAATTTGCCTCTTATTCTCCGAGTCATCAGATCTACCTAATTAAAATTGTACAAATCTTTAATGTTTATAATAAAATTATTTTTTTGATTAGTTAAAATTGATTAGTTTTAAGATATGCTGCTGTGTGAAACATTCTTCTCCATTTATTGCTGTTCTCCATTTTTTGAGAACCATATAACTGTATTCAAAAAGCTATATAGGTAAAATTTATTAAAATATGAAAAGCAAGTCTGATTTTTATTAGTGGGCTTTAGTCATATTTGTATCATTTCTCTTAAGGAGCCCTCCCTGTCCCTAGAAAGTATTTGTTACTCATACTGCCTATTTGTAAAGGATAAAAAGCTAAATTGGATCTCTTAAGTATTCCATTTGTAAATTTAACAAGTTTGTTCCATATCTAATCTTAGACATTTTCATTTAAATATAAAGAATATAGTAGAAAGAGAAACAATGGGAATTCTTATATTTAATTCTGAGCCCCCATTTACTTGCCGTGTGCTATTAAAATTAGGTTACTCAATCTCTCTGAGCATCAACTTAAAAATTTGTATTATAGTACATACCTCACAAGGTTAACAAGAAATTAATATAAGTAAAACATCTTCAAAATGTTTATGAAACATCTTTAAGATTGTTTGCTTTTTAGTTGATGGACATTGAATAAATCAGGCAGATTTGGATTTGAACCTGGAACCTGAAACTGACTATATAAGCCAACATTTTCTCTGAAATGGAGATTAAAATATCTTGGCAATTAACCTACCTTGGAATAAATGAATCCTTACCTTCACAGTAACCAAGTTATTCAGATGCACATATTAGGGAAGATGAATTGGCCTACATAATTGGTACATGTAAAGGAGCAGTAGGAAATCAGACTGAAATAGAGAAGTAGACTGGGGTTTCAACATGGAAATCTGTGAATGCCAGCTAAAGACTATTGTTACTGTGAGTTAGTAGTTAGCTTTTGAAAGTGCTGAAGAAGAGGGTGACACTGTCAGAGAAATAAGTATTGTGGTGGCAGTTTGTATCAATAGAATGGATGGAAAGGGAGAAATTGGTGGCAGAGACTGAGCAACTGTGTATGTATATATGTAATTGTGGAGTGTCAGGCAGTGATTAGAAAATCATGGTACAATAATAGCGCAGTGTAGTTTACAAACTTTTTGACTCCTGTGTTTCACAGCCTGTTAGCTTTTGTATACCTTTTTATACATGTGTATCTTCTAGTATCCTGTTTCTCCCACACCCTTCTTGGAGTGCCTAACAAAACAGAGAATAATACTGCTTTTGTCATAGACCTACACTAATGTGTTCTGTTCTTTCTTTCCTCTGAAGCATTTCAATAGAATCTGTTGGCTTTATATTTGCCTTGTCATTTACAGTCTTTTATAAATAACTATATTAAGAAAATCAAAGTATTTCTGATGTTAAGTAGGGCCCAGTATCGTTATTAGAAGTATTGGGAGCTTAATTTCTCTAGCATATACACTTACGAAGGATGGGAAGCCCCATGAAGAACTCTAAAGATCAGTTAAAAGAGGACAATGACCGAGTAGGGGCAAGCTTTATAAGTAAATATTTCACGAAAAAGAAGAGTAAAAACAGTCAGTTTGCTATAACAGCCAATCAATTGAGCTTCCAGTTTATTTTTTTTAATAGTTATTTATTTATTTTTGGCTGTTCTTAGTTTCAGCACACTGGCTCTCTAGTTATGGTTTGTGGGTTTAGTCACCCCACAGTTTGTGGGATCTTAATTCCCTGACCAGGAGTCAAACCTGTGTCCCCAGCATTGGAAGACAGATTCATAACCACTGGACCACCAGGGAAGACCTAGGCTTCCAATTTCCTTATTCATAAGAACTTTAGATAACATGTTTATCTTTCTTAAAGATATTTTATGACCTGAGTAATACAGTTTGAACAGTGCAAACTGATAAAGCTCAGTACTCAATGAACTTGTCAGCTTATTTTACAAAGACAGTTTAATTTTGCTTTAGGCTTTTTGGTTTGTTTGTTTGTTTAACCTATGACTTTCACAGGAGTGATCTCCCAGTGTGAGACTCAAAGACATCTCAGACATAGACTGTGTCTTCAAGAGTGCCATTCCAACATCTGCTTTAGGAAATAAGAGGGAAAAGATACCATCCTAGCATCTCTTCATCTTCACTAGGTGGCTGTTTTCTTTTGGAACTTCTCTAGTTGTTTGCTATCAGTTGGTCCTTGAACTCAGTTTTAGGAGCGAAAAAAAAAAAGGGCAAAGTGTCACAATTCACTCCAAAATCAGTCTGCACTCTGATTCTTTACTGTTCAAAAATTACTAGCTTGGAGTTCTTTGAATACATCAGGCCATTGACATCACAGGGCCTTTTCCCAACCTTTTCTCTTTGCTTTCACTCTTTTTTCACTCTTCCTTTTTTCCACTATCATCTAAAGTTAAATTTCAGCTCAAATATCACCTTCATAAAGAAGCAGCCTGTCTGTTGTTCATGCCTAGACCCAAGGACCCCCTCTGTTACAGTAGTTATATCACCACTCCCATCTAAGAGTATTGAACTTCCAAAGCAATGTGTCACCAAGGCACAGAAAAGAGAAATAGCTTTCTCAATGTCACAGAGCTGGGAGGTGGCGAAGCAGGAATTTGTTTCCAGACAATGTAGCTTCATGCTGCTGTGCCACAGTTCTTACTATGTGCTTGAGTCTTGGTTGGACACTGGCTGGATCTGTGAATATCCATATATAGGAACAAGATTGTGGAAATGGACTGTGAACTGGGATGAACTAATTAGAACTGGCCATGAACTAATTAGAGCCTAGATTTAAAACAATAAATAAGATAGCTACAAACAACATTATGAGGTACTGGAGAAATTTGAATATGGACTCTGTATTAGATAATTGTGCAATATTAAATTGTAAATATTGTAAACAATATTAAATGTCTTAGGTGTGATTAAAGAAATAATGATTATGTAAGGGAATATCCTTATTTCTTAGGCAACAGACACTAAAGTAAAGTGGAGGTGTGACGATATGAGCAGCTTTAAATGTTTCAGGGAAAGAAGCATGAGAAGAATGATTGAGCAAATATGGCAAAATGTTAATAATTGATCAATCTAGGTCAAATATAAAGAGTGTTTACTGTTGTATCACTTTATCAGTGCCTTGTATCAGTAAACCACCCCCAAACTTAAAAGAAGAGTGATGATTCTGACTATTATGGTGATAATATAAAAGGAGAAGGGAAACTGAAAATGGAGAAATAAAATTGGGTCCCAATTTACACAAAGATAATTATTTTTAATTTGTTTTAATTCTTATACTGAAAAAGCTATGAAATACCATTTCTAGAAATCATTTGTCATATCAACTTCAAAATCATTGAACACACTTATTATGGATATTCTGCTACCTAAAAAGAAACTGGACAACTTTCTTTTCAGTCCATCCGTAAATATTTTCTGAGTGTTTGCTCTGTGCCTGGCTTGTTTTGGGACATAACCAGCTCGTTTCTTCCAGCTCTAATGTTCTGTAGTTCTGTGATGCTGAGTGTCTAAATACAATAGCTACTGTAGCTCAGGGCCAGGTCACATTGGTTGCTGTCAACCTGGCATTTTCTAAGGATCAACTTAGTACCTTAGCGCCTGGATTTGAATATGAAGATTAGTGAAGCCCTGAAATAGCAGACACAATTAAGCATCCCAAACACTAGTAGGAGAAATGAAGAAGCTGTATTTTTATGGCTATAATTTATCTTGAAATGACCTTTAAATCCTTAATTTTGCATGGATATTTCCAGAATCTTGATCCGAACAGCTCCATTTTATTCGGCACCTACTACGGGCCATGCATTGTAAATAAGTATTTTACCTACTATATCCACAATCCTTACATCTTACCCCCGTAATCACACAGCTGGTAAGTGGCAAAACTAGGTTTAGCACAGAGCTTTCTGTTACTTTAATGCTTGGAGGCTTTCCTTTAACTGTGTTACCAAAACCTAGATCACAAAGAGGGAGTCTGAGGAGAATATAGCTAGGCTGCTTGCCTTTTTCCTCAACCAGACTTACAGTCTCTCTGCCAAATTAGAAAGGACAAATAAAATGTACATTCTTTAAATGCCCTGATCTTATTGCTTCTCATATGATACTGCAATTAAATTTTTTGCTTTCCGCATTTGCCATCCCCTCCAGATCCCCAACTTTTAGAGAGCAAGGGAACTTTGTTTTATTCATCTTTATATTCTCAATGCCTAACACATAGGCACTCTGTAAATGTTATTGAACTGAATTATTAATGGGCCAAAGGGAAAAATGGTTATAGTAATGGAAAACAAAACATTTTCCTATGCTTTTTCTATGTACTAAATGCCCTTTCTTCACAAAAGCAGTTTTCTGATACGCTCAACCCAGTTCTCACTGTTTTGGCCTGTGTTTAGTTGAATCAATATAGTAATCAGAAATTTGAGACTGGGGGGTTTCACTTAGGTGTGCCTATAATTTAATCAGAGGTTTAGGTAACCCAAATTTAGTAGCATTTTCATATTATTAAGTCTTAACATTTTACTATTTTTACTGTCATAATAGCAGAAGAAAAAAATTTCTTTGAAAGTTGAAAGTGTTATTAGGTTTGGGAGAAAAGATTATTTTAAGATTTTTCAGTTTTTCTTTTGAAAGCTACTATGGGAGTACCCCCAACCTGAAGATCCTTCTCTGATACTCTTTGTATCATCTCCTTTCTCACAGTTTAGAGCTTAAAGTGAGATTTTTTTTTTAAGTGTGTTTTCCTGGCATCTCATGTTTAACAGTGTCAGGGGTTTATGTCCCTGGAACGAAAACTGTTTCTCCAGAGCCTTTTTTCTCTCAGCTTCCAGTGAAAAGAGGGGCGAGGCAAGCCAGTCGCTTACCACAAAGCAGTGCCACCACAAAGGAAAGATTAAGGGTTTAGAGAGAGGTCAATGTGGGTTTTTCTCTAACTAAACACTTTCCTAAAGTTTCCTTGTGGAAAAATAATGAAGTCATCTCAGAGTTTTTAAAGAATTTTTATTTCTTTTTCACCGTCTGCATTCGCTTGTCTTCTCAGCATGGATGTTTAATCTTCCTAGGCTTTGTGAATTGGTCCAAATGAATAAGTGGTGAGCTGTCTCTCTAGGAGCTAGAGGCTTATTCTAAGGGCCTAATCACTGAGTAAACACATCTTTGCCCTCCCTCTCACAACTGCGATATAATAGTCGAGATTCTAGCACAGTAACCTGGATATTGCAGGGACCAATGCTTTGAAATGCAGAACGGTTGATCCTCCAAAACAGACAGTGCCTGATCTTCGCCTGCCTCTTTCTTCTTTTTTTGAATTAAATATTACCAAAGAGATGCTTTTTATTGCTTGATATTGTGCATTAGTGCCCTGGATTTCCAAGTTTAGTTTCAGTCAACACTGTCAGCTGCACTTATAGGGAACTCTCCATGTTGGGTTTCTTAGTAGCCTCTTCAGTATATGTGTGTTTGTTTTGGAAGAGCATTCAAATTAAATCAGTGAAATAGCAGTGTAAATTGCTAATCTCTTTCCTAACGTCTGAATGTCCCATTGCAGTGTTCTTGAGAGAAATAAGCATTTTAAAGATTTAGCCATTGCTATTGTTTGGTTAAAAATATGCTGATTCAAAAATGGATGGCTCTCTTGTTCCCAGTGTCTCTTTAAATGTAGTTGCTGAAATACAATCAAGCAGAATTAGAGGTTGACATCTGTCTGTCTATTGGGCTAGAGAGCGTCTAAGAAGAGGGCTTGTTAGTGCTGCCAGCTTCACATTCCCATCCTTACAGCAGTAGTTCTAGATTCGTTTACTAAGAGTGATTTGGCTACCATCTGGTATCTTTTTTGCCAGAGGGCTGTCGCTGATACCAGCATTCCTGTTTCTTTCCTCAAATATGCTAAGACCTGTGCTAACTTAGGGATGCAAAGAAGACCAGAAGAGATCCTGTTCTTACCCTTGAGAGACTTTGTTTAGAGGGGAAACTGGTTAACAATTACAATACCAACAGAAGAGATAGAGGCCCAAAAAGGAAGTGCTTAACACTGCCTTGGAGAATCAGGGAAGGCTTCATAGAGGCATTTACTTTGAGCCTTAAAGGTTGAGTAGGAATCTTTCAAATAAATATCTCTCCCACAATATATCTGATTGCAGACTTCCTAGATACCAGCTACTATTATCTGCAGGTGTCATCAACATAGATGAAAAAACCCTAAACCTTTCTTATTCGATGTTTCATCACTGCTGCTTCCTGCTGAGCCTGAGACAAAAACTATTTTAACAAATACTTGTTGAATGAATGAATTAACACCTGGAACCAGCTACTGTTCGAGCTACTTACACTCGGAAGTTCTGCCCTTATTCACATTGCATGCTGTTCTCTGAGGCCCCAGAAGTACTGATGTGTGAGCATCTGGTGCCTTAATACTCTACAAGCTCTCTAAGCCTGGAGTGTAGAGTGGTTGGGTTCTTTGCTACTTCTGTAGTATCAAAGACAGAACACTAGGCTTGGAGTCAGCCAATCTGGATTCCAATCCCAGATATACTACTTACTTATTAGTTATGGAATTTAGGATAAGCCAGGTTTCTAAAGCTCAGTTTCCTCATAGGTTAATAAAGTTAAGAATACTATTTTACAGGTTTGTTCTAGGGATTAAAGTAGATAATGGGTGTGTAACTAACACACTCATTTTGGAAGCATCTACTTCTGGCTACCCTCATCTAGTACAAAATTTTCCTTTGAAGAAAATAATGATGACTATTATTATTAGGATTGTCTATCAACATAATTCCAAGCATCAGATGTTCATCAGCGTGAACCCTTCTTCTATAAATGGGTTAAATAAATAAAAACCCTGGGTTATGAATAAAAACCCTTCTTTTGTTCATCTTTCTACACAGCATTTTTTCCTCATCATCACATTCTTTTTCAGTATGAGGGGAAGGACTCTAAGCTTCCTTGAAATTGTCCTTCGCCAGAATTACACAGATTAGTTTGTGTATTTATCATAATATTTTACCTTTCCATTTCCTGGTAACTAACTTTTCTTAAACTCAGCTGTTCTATAGGGTAGCACCAGAAAATTAGTTAAGGACAATTTAGGTTCTTTAACCGTCTTTGCTGTGGTTAAAGCTGACATTTGCAAATTATATTGCTCAATATCAGTTTTTAGTTTCAGTTATTTTATTGATTATCTAGCTCTGACAAAGGGTACGTTTAAAAGAGCAAATGTCATTTCTTGAAAGCAAGTTTTATCAGGCAAAAAGCAAAGAATAATTTTCTATATGAGAAACTACATTGGATATTTTCTGAAATATAAACTAGAAGGAATTCAAGTGAAGTAAACATTTTTCTATCATCCTTTCAAATGGCAAGTAGATATCAATCACGTGTTCTGAAGTAAGGACTTTGACATGGGAAAACATTAAGGACTTTGAAATTACCTGTGGAACTAAAACAAAAGTTATTTCAGACTTTTTTCTTTCGAGTAGAAGAGACTTGTTCAGAGACTTGTTCAGGTTAAAAACATAAAAACTATGTAAGAGGAGATTTTGGCATTCAATCTTAACCGGTATTGTATTCTCTGTATTGTTGAATAGCTCAGAATTAATTTTCCCTTTATGTATATAGTATGTACTAAATATGAAGAATTGTAATTACATTCCCTTTAAAGAAAATGCAATCCTATTTTGATTCATGCTTGAGATAGGCTTGCACATGTTAACAGGAATCTATGACAGCAGTCTGTAAGACAAGAGTATAATCATCCGAAGCAAAATGTATTCATATTAGTAGATGCTTTAGGAGCTCCAGGTGTCAGATACTCTTAGGGAATAGCATTTAATTTTTATCCCTGTTGTTTGTGTTGACTGATTGTGCCTTTCAAAATTCAAGAAATGTTACATTAGTGGATATTTTAATTTATCAATCTTTTCTCCTCTTTTCAGAGAAAGCTTCTTGCTATCTACCTCCACCATGATGAAAGTGTATTAACCAATGTGTTCTGCTCACAAATGCTTTGTGCTGAATCTATTGTCTCTTATCTGAGTCAAAATTTTATAACCTGGGCTTGGGATCTGACAAAGGATGCCAACAGAGCAAGGTAATACTGTTGTTCGTAAGTTATAAGTTGGGCTTTTATTTTTTTAAAGTCATCGTTGTATTTGATTTCTTATCATCATAAACATTTTCATCCTCAGCTTAAGTTTTCTATTATTACATTTAATTAGATAAAAACTATTTGTTGTAGTTAATATATGCAGTTATTTACAGTTGTGAAAAAATACTTTAACTAATAAAAGATTTCTTAAATTCAGGAATAACCCAAAAACCAAAACTAAAATACATTGTTCATGTCTTTTTGCATTAATAAAGTACATTTCTTTGTACTGATATTCTAATGTTCTAATATGTTGTTGAACATTAAAATCTGTTTCTAATAATATTCGGAAAAGACAAGGAAAATCTAATATATAATCCTACTAGTAAGTTTACATTCTTAATAATTCCAGTGATGAAGGCAGGACATTCTGGACCAGTTCAGTGGAGTTGGTAATAGCTTAACTCTAGCATATGCTAATTGATGTAATCGCTTTATTGCACACATTCTTTTGCACACAGCCAGCAATACATCCATATTCTCAGTAGAAAAAAAAAATTTCCTTTCCTAGCTGTCAGGATAAATTTACTTAATTTGTTAATCATAACATCTGTAAGTAATGAATAATTCTTCATATTTTGCCTATTTGAGTTTACCATCTGAAATATATTTCATCTTGTTTAATTACACATGTGGCCATAACTTCCTGTGATGCAACTTTGGGTGGTGTTAGCACAACCATAATCACAGCCTGCTGATTTATGAACAGGGAGATTAAATTAATTCATTTCAAGGCAATCCTATTGTAGGTACATGATTTAAATGACTGTAGAACAATTAGAAATCATCTGATTTGTCTTTTTATTATTTTATGGCTCACTGAATTTTTGCTCATCATTCAGACTTTGTCTTATGTAATCTGAATCTGAAAAGAAAGATGATTCTTCCCTTAAAAGTGAAGCAAAAGAATGTTGAAGCAATTTCTTCATCTAATACTTCATTTCTTTAAGTAAATGGTTAGGAATTTTCATAGGATGACTTCGTTCTGCCTTGGAAATATTCCCTGTTATACATAAATAAAGAACCTTTAGCACCTGTATTTGTTTAAATTAAATCAGGTTATTATTCACACTCAGTTAAAGGTGATGAAAAGCAGTGCCAAAAACAGATAAAAATGCAGCATCGAAGGTCTTTCATGAGGCAAAAATACATAGACTGGAGACTTGGCTAAATCTCTTGCCATTCACTGGCAGTAAGGAATCTCCTCCTTTCCTTTTATCCACAACTTGATGGAGAAGGAAACACTATTTCTAAACCATCTGTAGTGGCTAAGTTCAGCAGGCTACCTGCTGTTATTTTGTTCTATCCTCCATTTAATTCCTTAGTTCCTTTTATTTTACAATGACAAAAAATTGCAGTGTAGTTTCTTTTGAAAAGCAGTGTTTGAGGGGTTTTTTTATGACTGGCAATCAACAGCCATGTAATTGCTTTGTTATGTTTTACTAAAGAAGTCTGTTAAGTAGCACAACTTTGATACACTAGTAATAAGAGTTTGCAGGTTACAGAGACACCTGTGGTGACCAAAGCGACAGAAGCTGCTTATTAGAAAGAGCCAGTACAGCTGTGTCCTATTAACTCCTTATGACACTTTTTTAGAACACAAAATAAAGGCCTTGTTTAAGGTTTTAGAACTCTTTCTCAAGGAGTTGCAAGACCAACTATGAAGTATGATAGGATATTTCAATCTACATTTATGTGGCATCTCATTAAGTTACTGTTATGAAAATAAAAAGAAATGATATTAAAGACTAAATAGAAACATCTAGGAATTTAATAAACATTTATAAGAACAAGAAACAAGGCAATGGGGAGAAAAAGAACATAATTTCTGGGATTTAAAATATTTGGCATCCTTATTCAAAGTCAAATTCTATCCATATTACAAATTAAATACTATTTTAAGGTATTACATTTATCTCTATAAAGTAATAAGTAAAATTACGTTGCTCCTGTTTGTGTACAGCTGCTCATTTTTACAGTTAAGGTCTATGGTAAAATTCACATTCTACGAACACAAGATGAAAATTTGCTGGAATGGAATGTTCCTAATAAAGAGTGAAAGTAGATTTCCTTTTGATATACAAAATTATAAGAGAATTACTTAGACTGATGTATTGCCCCCCAAAAGAGTTTGACTGTAGCCACAGTTTTCTTACCATCTACCGTAGATTCATCTAAATAAAATTATCTAATTGAGTTTCCATCTCCAGGATGTCTATAAGCTGTTTGGTCTGGATGCTTTCTTAGTGGTTCTATGAGACCGTCCTCTGATGTGATAGCTGGGGACACTGATGCCCAGGACAGGAAAGGACTTGCCAAACTGTTTTATTTTTGCTTAAGAAATACTTGGACTAAACCTACAGAAACATCAGTCCTCCATAATTTACTGTGAATCTCTTCTGTTTTAAGTGAAGGATATTGAACTAAGTGAATGCTTTGGTTAAGTTACAAGAATATGAATGTAAATTGATATTATAAGTTAGATATCCTGGTTTTGCTAACAATCCAGAATGCCTGATTTCGGTAACAAACTAGGATAAATAAGAAACAGATTTCTATAGAATGTCACAGGAATACACCACTGAAGATATAGATGGTTTGGATTTCCCCCTTCCAAAATGATTCTAATAACTTTCTAAGCTGAATACTTAAGTTATCCAATCTATATCTGTATAATGGGTTAGAATAACTTCTTGATTGATCATGGAACAGTCCAAATATTAACTAAAACATCAAACTTTAACAGTAGTGATTACTTGCCTTTTTTCTTCCTCACTAAATCATGATCTTCTGGAAGACCTTTTTTTTTTTGTCTCATTAAACAAAGCACTTTACAAAATTCTGCGGAAGAAACTCAATAAGAATTTGACAAATGAATGTGTTCATTTAATTCCACTTAAGAATGTTGCTTTTAATTTCAGTATTATATGTCTAAATGGAAGTTTCTTTCTTAGAAAATTCTGTATAGTCTTACTGGTTGCCAGGTATAGTTGCATTTCAGAGCCATTTTTTCTTAAAGCAGTAGGCAGAAAGCCCTTGTTAGTCTTGAAAGGTGCTAGAGGATATAATTTCCCAAATATCCAGTAAAACAATGATCCTGATAAAAACAGTAGGATATAACTGTAAAGAAAAAGCTAAAACCAAATAGATAATAGTAAACAAAGAGATCTTGTAAACCAATGGAAGTGGCTAAAATATCATAAGAAAGGTATATATTCCTCCATGTTTATTAACTGATTAAGCATTTATTGCTTCCCTGGTGGCTCAGATGTTTTAAAGAATCTACTAGCAGTGCAGGAGACCCAGGTTCGATCCTGAGTCAGAAAGATTCCCTGGAGAAGGAAATGGCTATACGCTACAGTCCAGGGGGTCACAAAGAGTCTAACATGACTGAGCGATTAACATTTTCACTTTTCAAACATTTACTGAATGTTTAATATGAACCAGGATCAGTGCTATGCACTGAGGATGATAAGTTGAAAAAGACACAGTGCTAATGCTTAAAACACTCATAGTCTAGTAGGTAAGACTGACATAAGAGCTAATATGTAATATGAAATATATACAGGGTGCCTAAGTCACTCTACCTGAGTGAGCCAGGGAAGGACTTGAAGGAGATGGCACACAGAAGGTGATAATAGATTTTTACTCTTTCTCTTCAGAGATTTTTTAATATTAGCAGCATTCTTACTTTATTGAGCTGCAGATACTTGCTATTCTTACAAAAGGATATTGGTCCTTTAAACTTCATAATTACCTATCTGAACTGTGGAGGAGAGAAAAAATAGGAGTTGACCAGCTAATGTAATCCTGTGTGGTATGAACCAAATTAAAATTAAGGCCAACCAATCGGGGTAGACAGATCTCAAGAAGTTGTTTTGTCAATAATTCATGCTGGGATTGGCATATGCTTATAGGCAGACAGTGAGCAGAGATCAGGACCCCTTTGGACTTGTAATATGTAAACAACCAGGGATTTAACTAGTAAACATAAACAGCAAAAATATTTTTAGCATAATATAGTGAGTGGATGGTCTATGAGAGAATAATTTCTTGAAATTCAGAACACATATCACTTCTAGGAAGCCTTGCATCCACTTCCATTCTTCCCTTGCCTCAGTCTGGGGAAAAATGCACATTCTGTATACTGCCATAGTATCACTGTGCTAACTTGTATTGATGGCATTCATTGTATGGAATGTTTATTGTCTGTCTCCCTGTTAGGTTGTCAGCTTCCCAAGGGAGCTGTAATGTCTGTAATGTCAATGCATTAAAGTACCTTTTAAAATATAAGTGTTATATTGATAGATTAAACCAATAATCTAATAGGATTTTTGAAACATAGTGAATAAGAGAGATCAGCTTGGATAGTGGAAATATCATTGGAAATGCTACCATGTCCCTCTAATTGTATGATTTTCCCCAACAGCGGTTAATAGGAATAATAAAGCAAAAGCCTTCAAAAGTCTTCTCCTTGCAGAATGAACTAAAAATAACTAGAAGGGGTACCTCATCTTCTGCTAACATTAGTACCCCAGGCTGTCATGGCCTCAGCTCGTGTGCCCCTGGCACCCACTGGCCATCTGGAAAGAGGGTTGAATTCTAACCAAGATGAGTTTATCCACTGGTTCCAAATTTTCTCCCCCAGACTCACCAAATCTCTGTGATACCTCTGAAGCAATTGGTCTCTCAAATTGGGCCTTTGGGGTGGTACTCTGAACCTTCTGCTTTGGTAGTGACATTGATTAAAATAAATATGCCCATTGGATATATAAGAATGGTGGACTTGCTTCATGGTACAGTGTGTCAAGAAGCTAGGCACAGGTCCATCTGGGCACCATCATAATTAAATATATATAGAACTATAGAAAAAACTCTATTAGAGCTATTTGGGACTGATAGTGGGGACATTGACACATGAGTGCCCTTAGTGTTGAACTACAGGTTCTTGACGGAAGTTGTTTCATCAGGGAAAGCCATGTAACACGTGTGGCACAATAAACCACCCATACTAACCAGTAATAAGTAGGTTAATGGGTATCACTTGTTCTGAATAGGCCCACGTGGCTAATGTCTTAGTACGTCCAGTATAGATATTGCTTTAGATTATCTCACTATAGAAAATTTAAACATTGAATTTGACTAGGATAGTGCAAACTGGGTAATCAACAATATATGAGTGCTGAAGAATGAGCTGCTTATATGTAAGTTCCTGAGATGAAAATGTTTGGCACATCAGTGTATATGCCACGAAGTGTTAAATTGGGCATTGCACACTATTTCTAAGTGGTGTTCAGAGTAACTGCAAATAGAAACCCTAGGAGTTACTGAGAGAGCCTGGGTTACACAGGTTACGTGTAGCGTATGTAGCATTACACGGTTAGCACCAGTGTTCACGGACAGTTCTGTTGCCTGTCAGTGTTAGCTCTTGAGCGTGATGCCCTTGGGTGCGGTGTATCAGGTCGCTGTAGACTTCCGCTGCTGTGCTGACAGGTACTTGTTAGCCTTGATATTCAAGTAATAGTTTTCCACATTGCTTAATCTTTGGCAAGAGTTAATTGGCTTAAATCTCTTATTATCAGTAGGTTGTCTGCCTGCTCTTTCCATCTCAGTAATTAGCCATATCACAGTGGCTTACCCTTAATTCCAAACTGTTTGCTGGTTCATGCCTGGCTGAAGCTAGCTGACCATGTTACTCTAACCCTATGCTTCCATTTAATCCAGCAAATATAGCCCAGGTGTGGTGTCTCCTTGGGAGACACAAGGAGTGTTAATTTCCAGCTGCTTCCCTAGGAGCAGATATGGATTCTGCAGAAGTAGCTGATAAAAACAGATGGACATGTTATGGTCAGAGTATTAAGACTTCCAGAGTGCCTTCATGCCAGATTTCCATATAATTTCCCCCAAACTCCTTTATTTCCTTTGTGACACATTTTCCTTCCAAATCCTTAGAAAGGAAATGTATTGCCATCCTAAACATCCCAGGTCAAGGCTTAATTAATGCTTTAAAATAAAGGTTCCAAAACACCAGGAGAGTTTGTCATTTTCTCCCTGGTTTGTTTTGTGAAGAGGGAGGAGAGAAGGTGAGGAGGAACCCCTCCTGTTCCATGATTACATCCTACCCACTCATTTTCTCCTTTTCTCCTCTGCTTTTGATTTTTAGTGGCGGTCTTAACAGAATGTCAAGATCAATTTGCAGCATGGTTTAACTCAAGGTTTGCATTCTGCCAGCAGCAATTGTCCCTGCAAACAATGCTGTGTGTTCTTGTAACTTCAGAAGCTTTTAGAAGGATCATGGCAAGGGCAGCATCTAATGACTTTATTAGTGTAGGGTTTCAAAATGGGCTCAGTAATTGTTCATATCTCTTCGTCAGCAAGTCATAATTACTGCTCAGCATTGTCCAAGGGTGCTCTTGTAAATAGTTTCCTAATAGTACTGAAAGGAAGGAAAAGAGGGAGAGGATAAAAGGTGATGGCCTCTTAAAATTGAGAAGAAGCCAGCCTGTATACAGATGATGGCTAAACTGTTCACAATTCATTTTTTACTTTTTAAAATAGACAGTTATCCTTTTAAAAGTGTTCTTTGATATAACTTGAAATTACCACTTTACAAGCTTTTTTAACTCTGATTTGGATACTTCTCACACTGCTCCCTAGTACTGCAGTCATAACTGGCTGGTGGTGCATGCGTTGTATCTGAATCAAGCATTTGTGTAAAAACAGTTTTACTTCCTTGACATTCATCTATTAATAATTAATAGTATTCAAGAAATATGTGTTTAACTCAGATACAGTTATCTGTTTTCACAGCCTACATGAAGACTATTATAAAAGAACAATGCAGGGTGATACTGTTGACATGGCAGTCCGAAAGCACATTTAAGTTTTTATCAAATCCCATTTTCCTCATGCACTAGACTTTTCTTATTACTCTATTGGCGGTTTCCTTGGTCTTTCTCCTAAACTCTGTGCTTTGAGTATCCTAGGGGTCTTGATTTTGAGAGTCATAGAATTAAAAGAATTGTTGGATTCTCAAGATATATATAAAGTTTGAGCTTCATACCAAGCCTTCACCCCCTTGTGCTGTATTGCCAAATCCATACCTCTTGTGTGACTCCCATGTATAGTTTTGTGCAAATATTCACTTCCAATGGCTAGTTATCTTTGTCTTTTAGGAAATACAGGTTCAAATAAATATGACTACCAGAGATACTCGATTCAATTTATATATATAGATTACTAAACCTGAGTTATTAAATGAAACAAATTCTAAAACGATGACATTCCCCAAATAAAATATTTTTAAAGTAATATACCCCCTCATATTTGCTTTTCTTCTTTTCCTGAAATTGATAAGATCTCAAGAGATTTTTCTTCATTGCTTCGTCAGTATTGATAATTTCTATTTTCGTGGTTGTTTCTGAAGAATTTTTACTAATCATGTCATCTATGCCATTTAAATTGGTAGCATATTTCTCTCTTTCATAAATGCTGATAGTAAAATGCTGAGAGAAACTATAAAAGAAACATATTAGGTCAGCCATGTAAAACCATCCATGGAAACTGATTCCTTTGATACTTTTCCAGTATTTGCCTTTCAGTCTACATAGGTGCTTAAAAGAGGTTTTAGTGCCCAATAATCTTAGTGATTGAATCTGCCAAACATACCACCAAAAATTGAAAGAGGAAATAGCTACTTGTCTGAAGTTGAGGGATCAGGTGAACTCCTATTTTGTAGATGTTTAGGTAGTTTTTTAGGGAATAGGTTTGGTATCCTTTACTTCAGCATACATTTATATATTTGTACTTGGTTGGTTGCATTATCATAATAGAGAAAAGTATCAATTTTATATATTTACAAATAGAGTTTACTGTAGGGTTTTTAAACAGCCATCTGTTAATTTATCTGTTGTTGACTGATTCAGCCTGTAGCCACAACAATTTTTAAAATCCTCCTAATAAGTTGTCACCTTTCATGTATCTTTCCTTTCCTCAGTATGTGATCAGCACCAGGAAAGTCCTCTTTAACATACTTCTCGACAGATCTCAACTAAGGAAAGAAGGAGGCAAGTTTATATGAACAATAAAGAGACTGTGACTTTTATGTCTCAATCTGAGAAATTGTTTCCCAGTCCCAGTATCAAATAAGGTGTTCTCAAATAAAGTTACTTAACAACCACAGCAACAAAAATTTATTATTTGGATATTATGAAAGCTATGCAACTATTATTTATTAGTTCTTAAAGCAAAACCTATTCACATTTAAATATGTTAACTGTTATTCTTAAAAGACTGACTTTCAATACATTTCCTCGCTGTTTATGCCGACAGTCATACGTAAATCATAAAATGAGGTAAATTAAGAATAAGACTCAGTTAGTCTGGGATTATGAGGAATAAGGGGTTATTAGGCAGGTGATATAATATTTGTACCTTTTTTTTTCTTCTGTGAAAATGTGGGGGACCTGACCCTATTTGAACTTTTTACTTCTAAAATTCTATGACTTTCTGATGATGTGAACACACAATTTTCAATAGAAAAATGAGAGGTAAGCAAGATTTCATTTTAAAAATGAATGTTAATAAAATTTGTAAGTAGATTGTAGCATACTGCCCTTACCAGCTTGTGATGCAATCAGAGTGACCTTAGTGGGGTCTAGCTAAGGAAACCACAACCATTTCCCACCTCTTTTACCAATAAAGGCATCTTCCTTATTCTTAGAACTGTCATTCAAACTCTTGCCATTTGTGATGGGAGCCTCTGCTTACTGACAGAGTGTCAGTAGCTAAGATCAAGATTATCAATACTGCTTTAAAACACACACACACACATAGCAATTGCAGTCATTAATTAAGCCCCAACTGCGTGTCAGATGCTGTATATGTTGTTGAGTCGCTCGGTCGTGTCTGACTCTTTGCGACCCCATGGACCATCTCCCGAAACTTGCTCAAATTCATGTCCGTTGAGTTGGTGATGCCATCCAACCATCTCATCCTGTGTTGTCCCCTTCTCCACCTGCCTTCAATCTTTCCCGCCATCAGGGTCTTTTCTAATGAGTCAACTTTTCGCATCAGGTGGCCAAAAGATTGGAGCTTTGGCTTCAGCATCAGTCCTTCCATTTAAGGTTAATTTCCTTTAGGATTGACTGGTTTGATCTCTTTGCAGTCCACGGGACTCTCAAGTGTCTTCTCTAACACCACTATATATAAGCTCACTTAATCCTCACTCTATATATACATTACCCCCACTTAAACTATAGTTCTGTAAAGTCAATGGTAAAGCCCAATTTCACACGTTAGGAAGCTATTTTGACTCAGATTCTGTGACTTACTCAAGGTCACGTAAATGGTTGTTCCAGATATAAATCCTAGATCTACCTGTGCTTTTCTGCCTCATACTTCTTGTCCCTTGACCTTGTCAGGCTGGATTATTACCAACAAATTGTACAAAAACTGTGCATAGAATTGTGGGAGGTATAAGAGAAGTATAAGACATGATCTTTTGCTTAGGGAACAAATAAACACCAAATTCACCAAATCTTAAAGAGTTAACATCCAGTTTGCAACTGTGCAGGCATTTTCCCATATGTTATGTCTAACTGATATTACTACAGTCTCTACATGATGGCTCAAATGGTAAAGAATCTGCCTCCTATGTGGGAGACCTGGGTTTGATTCCTGGGTTGAGAAGTTTCCCTGGTGAAAGAAATGGCAACCCACTCCAGTATTCTTGCCTGGAGAATTCCATGGACAGAGGAGCCTGGTGGGCCCCAAAAAAGTTAGCAAAGAATCGGGCATGACCTGAGTTACTAACATTTTTACATGAATCCTGCTAGGGACAGAGAGATGAAAGCTTCAAAAGATTTTGAGTGGCAGAGGCTTTTGCAATAGTACTTTTTCCCATAGAGAACTTCTGCAACTTGCTCCCTTTGGGTTCTAGTTTTGGCCTTGGAATTACCTGAAATAAGATTAGCCTCTTTTCTGCATTGTAGTCTTTTATTGTTTAGCCCTAACTGTCTTGTTTGCCTTAATTTTCTTGCCTTTCCAACTAAGTATATTTATTTCTTCCGTTGTTCCTCATATGATAGAGTATCTAGACCTAGCCCATTCTAAAGGGACCCAGAATCGAGCATAACATTTCACTTGAAATTTGTCTGATGCTGTGGTCAGTTGTAGTCTATAACTCTATTATTGGCTTTTATTGAACTGAGGAAGTCAACTAAAATCCCCTAGCAGTTTTTCAGGTATGGGGTGGTCCAGAATGGACTGGGTCTGAGTTGTTATTGATATTAAACCAGATTTCTACCATTCTCTACTAATGCAATTGATTGGCAAGATCTTCTGAAGCTTTGGTTCTAGTAACTCTCCCAAATTTTATCACTTGTAAACAATACCTGAACTTCTTATTGTCTCCACTCCTGTTACTATTCTTGATAATTCTCTCAGTTCCCAGACTTGTCCAACTAGAGAAAAAATGTTTTCTTCTCTTTGTTTACCACACTTAAATCTGGTCATCAATAGAAACTATATCACCTTATATATTTTTATTTCAAACATCTGACTCTGATGAACACATCCTATTCCACTCACCTCAAGTGTCACCAGTGCTAAAGTTGTTTCATTTTGTTTTTAATCTCATTATGCCCTTCAATCTGTTGAGCCCCACCACCTGACCTCATCCACCCTTTCCTGTGTCCAGTCTTCATTTCCTTCCTTGTCCTATTTAAATTTCAAGGTTCATCATTAGCACTTCTTTGTACTACTTGAAACTCCTTCATCTCTGTCTTCCTCCGTTGCACTCAATTTGTTGACCCAAACTCTTCACCTTCTCTACGCCCATGCTTTGCAGTTGAACACTGCTGGAGACAATCACACTGACTGATTTTTTAAAACAATAAGTGCAAGCAAGGTTTTGTACATAAGCATTGAATTCAGTTCTGAATTCAGTTCTGGCAGCTAAAGGAGAAAGAGGAAATGTGATGGGCATATCCTCACTCATTCATCTATCCATCCAATGTATATTTATTTTATGTGCCAGGTACTATGCCTTAGAGTTTATGATTTACCATTTAAATTTTTCATTGTCTCATAAAAGGTAGCCTAATCATTTGTGTCAAAATTTCCTGGCACTGAGTTCAAAGAATTTTGTTGCGTGATTTTCAATTTGAGAAACATTAGGAAATATAATAAAATATAAAAAGCAATTATTTCTACTATTGTAGAAAGATGAATCACTTTAAATAGATATTTCATATATTAATCCCCTGTAAAAACAGAGGGCTTTATGTTAAGTCTTTTTTCAGAGATGGTAATTCTTTAGGTGAATACGGCCCTAAAATACTCCTTTTCATGATCTAACTCATAACAGGCATAGAGCTTAGAAAAAGCCTTGTAGTAAACCTGACCGTTCAACTTTCTGTCAAACATCAGCTGTCTCAAATGAGCCTTTGTCGAGTGCTGCATTGTAATCAGTTCTTACTTGAAAGCTTTGATGAGTGACTAAAGTGCTAATACTCTGTGCTGTTGGTCATTTATCTTTTAAAGACTTTTCTCCTGTGTATAAGACTTCTCCTGATGCTCTTCTACATTTTTTTTAATCCATTAGAATAATAGTTCTTTTCAAATACATAAGGAAATTGTATATAAATATCAAGGTCTCAAGAAAAGCCAACCAACTCTGAAAAATTTTTATAAAATAATGCTAAGTGAATCTTACATAATAACAAAATCACAAAGTCTCCAAATTTTGCAGGAAAAAAAAATATATAGACTATAACATGGAAAAAAATATGTATATCTTCATTCCCCACCTTAGAGTAGGGCATAATCTTACTTTATGATGATTCCATAGAAGTTACAGAGCACTGAAACTTTTTTTTTTTTTAGCACTGTAGCTTGTATGTATGACTTGTTTAAGTGATATGAGTCTAAGATGTGCTGTTATAACTGACTTTAGGAACCATTTTGCCATATATTTAATTTGGGGGGAAGGGAAGAGAAAGGAAAAGCCCGTTTTGACTCTAAAGTTTATAATAGGGAGGAAAAAGAGGTAATATTGATTAATCCACAGACCAATTCCCAGAGTAGATATTATTGCCTTCACTTTATGTGTGAGAAAACAAAGGCTCAGAGAGATTAGGGCTTCCCTGATAGCTCAGTTGGTAAAGAATCCACCTGCAGTGCAGGAGACCCTGGTTCAATCCCTGGGTTGGGAAGATCCCCTGGAGAAGGGAAAGGCTACCAACTCCAGTGTTCTGGCCTAGAGAAATCCATGGACTGTATAGTCCATGGAGTTGCAAAGAGTCAGACACAACTGAGTGGCTTTCACTCACTAACTCACTCAGAAAGATTAAGATATCCAAAGAAACAATTGAAGTGAAGTTGCTCAGTTGTGTCTGACTCTTTGCGACCCCATGGACTGTAGCCTACAAGGCTCCTCTGTCCATGGAATTTTCCAGGCAAGAGTACTGGAATGGGTTGCCATTTCCCTCTCCAGGGGTTCTTCCCAACCCAGGGATCAAACTCAGGTCTCCCGCATTGCAGGCAGACGCTTTACCATCTGAGCCACCAGGGAAGCCCCCAAAGAAACAATTAGTAAGCAACAAAATCAGGTTTATTTTACTCCAAAGTCTTTGTCTCACAATATTATGTTGCTTACAATAATTCCTATTAATACTTTCTCTAATATGTTAAAATTCGGATACTTTATACCTCTTCTAAGTAACATTTTCAATTAGTAGATGGTGACGGGATGAAATTATGTTAAAACTACAGAATGCTAAAAATCAGTTGGGAAGCTTAGAGTCATGAACTTGTGGATGAATACCTGCTATTTTGAGGGATCAAATGACCTATCAAGGTAGAAGCATACTGAAAGAGGCCTTGGAGACTGTGGTAATTCATACCAACTGTCTTAATTAAACTGATTTCAAGGGACTTTGCTGGTAGTCCAGTGACTAGGACTCTGCCAGGGAGCCCAAGTTTGATCCCTGGTCAGGGAGCTAGATCCCACATGCGACAACTAAGACCTGGCACAGCCAAATAAATAAATAAAAATAAACTGATTTCAACTAAAGTAGTTGGAAGAGAGAAAGGAAGATTGTATGATCATCAGTGTTACGGTGGAGATAAAAGTTATTGAAGCATGAACTAGCCCATTCTTGTAACAAATATTGATATATACTGTTTGGCAGTAGGTGCTAGAAATACAGATGTGATTAAAAGATGATTCTCCTATGAGCTGTCCAGGAGCACTATCTCGGAACAGAAAGTTCTCATGATTTCTAAGCTCCCATTCCTTTCTCTGATTTTTTTCCAGCCCTTAATCTGAGCCACTCTATCTAGCCCCCAGTTTTACATCAGATTATGTTTCCTGTTTGGCAGTGTTGATTTATCAAGCCCGAAATAGTCTTATTATCTTAAGAACAAAGACCGTGTCTTATCTTGCATGTTTAGTAGACCCTCATAAATACTGATCAATTGGTAAAGGGCAGAACACAGAAAAAATATTATCTGCCACTTAACATAAATTTGCTCTCTTGTATAGCCCCTGGAAAATGAATCTTCTCTTTACATTGCTAGAGAAGAAATGTCTGCATTCGATAAGCTATTGGGTTAAATGTTTTCTGTTCTCTCACCCAACTTAAAATGGGGTACTTAAATGTTTTTGAGTAATAAATGTTTATATTCTTACTCATGGTGAGAAGACAGCCAGTTATCTGATTATTGTCCCTCCAAAAAATTAGTATAAATTGGTCCCTGTAGATTAGTTACAGCCCTATTATTAAACTGTCAGTGTCTCAAAGCATTTCCACTTGAATAATTTATAGATGACAACAAGGAGATACATGTTTTTTTAAAAACTCTGATTACTAATCTGTTGAGACGATTTAGCAGTTTACTATTACTGGTTAGTCTTAAACCACAGACAAGTGAAAGATGCTTTTCAGATTAAATTTTCACAAAGTTTCATCTTGTGTTTTCTTAAATTCACCTTTAGTTTGGCTGTGTTCTTTAACACGCACACATTCAGTATTTGCATTTGTACAGAGAGACATTATACTATTCTTTTAGAAAACAATTTGACAGTATGTATCACCAGTCATTAAATGATTCTATACTTTTTTTACCCTGTAATTCCACTTCACAGACTTTTCCCTTAAAAATACTTTAAGAATTTATCCCAGTATTATTTATACTGATTAAAAAAACTAAAAAGAAAAATCTAGTTGTAGGTGAATAGTTATGAATATGGCGATGTTACGTCTACTCAATGGAATGTTATTCAGCCATCTAACTTGCTAGCTTGGTTCATTACTATTGTGTAGGTGGCAAAAGGACTGTATCCAACTAAACACTAATTACCACAGGAAGAAAAAGATGTACTTGTGCAAAAGACTGATAAGAAATAGACAAATGTCATTAACATTGTGGTAAATTTAGGGATTGTGTGCAATTTTTCTTTGTTTTTGTAAGAGTTACTGTCTTAGGTTCAAATTCTTTATTGACTGGGTAATACCTTCATATTAATCAAAACTCAAGTCATAGAAGGGTATATAATGGAAAGTCTCCTCCTTATCCTTGTTTCTAAGTTACCCTTTTCAGGAGTAGTATCTTAAGCTTCTTATTTATCCATCCAGAGATAATATTATATATAAAATATATCATCATTTTCCCATTTTACACAAATGGTAAACAGTATTTAACACCTTCCTTTTCCCACTAATGTTGTACTAAAAGATACTTCTTATCGGCTCATAAAGAATCCTTTCTATTTTGTGACTACATAATATTCCTTTAAATTCCATAATATACTATAATTTATTTAACCAGATCCTATTGGTTATCATTTGGGTCATGTCCAATATTTTTCTATTACAAGCTTACAGTAAATAACTATGCACATATATTTCCATCTGGAAAATATATCTATAGAATAAATTCCCAGTTTTAGGAGTACTGGGTTAAGAGTTAGTGTATTTAATTTTAATAGACACCGGCAAATTTCCCACAAGAGAGTGGGTACCAATTTCACTCCTACTAACAGTGAGCAGTAGTACCTGTTTCCCTATAACCCAGCCAGTGCAAGGTATTACCAAATTTTATTTTGTCTTTACTAATCTGACAGATAAAAAATGGTTTCTTAATTAGGAGCTAACTCATCATGGCATCCGGTCCCATCACTTCATGGTAAATAGATGGGGAAACAGTGGAAACAGTGGCTGACTTTATTTATCTGGGCTCCAAAATCACTGCAGATGGTGATTGCAGCCATGAAATTAAAAGACGCTTACTCCTTGAAAGGAAAGTTTTGACCAACCTTGACAGCATATTAAAAAGCAGAGACATTACTTTGTCAACAAAGGCTCATCTAGTCAAGGCTATGGTTTTTCCAGTAGTCATGTATGGATGTGAGAGTTGGACTATAAAGAAAGCTGAGTGCAGAAGAATTGATGCTTTTGAACTGTGGTGCTAGAGAAGACTCTTGAGAGTCCCTTGGACTGCAAGGAGATCCACCCAGTCCATCCTAAAGGAAATCAGTCCTGGGTGTTCATTGGAAGGACTCGTGTTGAAGCTGAAATTCCAATATTTTGGCCACCTGATGTGAAGAGCTAACTTATTTGAAAAGACTCTGATGCTGGGAAAGAGTGAAGGCAAGAGGAGAAGGGGACGACAGAGGATAAGATGGTTAGATGGCACCACTGACTCAATGGACATGAGTTTGGGTAAACTCTGGGAGTTGGTGATAGACAGGGAGGCCTGGTGTGCTGTGGTTCATGGTGTCACAGAGTCAGACACGACTGAGCGACTGAACTGAACTGAAGTCATTAGGAATTATTTTGAGTATCTTTTCACATGTTTATGAGCCGTTACTGTTTCTGTTTCTGGAAGCAGGCAGATATTCTTTGTTGATCTTTTCCCAGTTATTAAGGGTTCTTTATACATTAGGGAAATATATCCCTTTTCCTGTGGTTTCAAATTCAGAATTTTTTTCCAGTTCATAATTTATTTTTTGGCCTAGCTATGGTTTTCTTCTAACCATGTGAAAACTCAAAATTATCACTTTTCTCTTTTATGCTTCACTCTGCTTCAACTGTACTCACCTTTCAAATATGCTAGATGGTTTCCAGCTTTAAGGTCTTTGTGTTTGCTGTCCTCTCTGCCTGGAATTCTCTCCCCAGAGATATGTGTTCCACTTCATCCTTTACCTCTTTTGAACCTTTGATCAAGCATCAACTTTTAAGTTGACTTCTCTATGTAATATTGCAACACCTCTTCCCTGCCTTGTTTTTCCTCCATCACCTGGAGCTCACAGACTTTAGTTTTGTCTCACATTATATTACACCTCACCTATACAGATGACGGAGAAGGCAATGGCACCCCACTCCAGTACTCTTGCCTGGAAAATCCCATGGACGGAGGAGCCTGGTAGGCTGCAGCCCATGGGGTCGCGAAGAGTTGGATACGACTGAGCGACTTCACTTTCACTTTTCACTTTTATGCATTGGAGAAGGAAATGGCAACCCACTCCAGTGTTCTTGCCTGGAGAATCCCAGGGATGGGGTCACACAGAGTTGGACACGATTGAAGTGACTTAGCAGTAACAGCAGTCTACAGATGAAACAAGTGGGAATTATCTTCAATGTCATCACCTCAGGAGACTAGACCTAGAAACTAGGTCCAGTGAATATGCCATTGCCCAAGACATTTAGGGGACACTTCTTTAAGAGCTGCCTTCAGAGAAAGCTTAAAGGCTCTCAAAGAAAGAAGTTCTGCCTCCTAAAAGCAGTGTTTCTTAAAGTGTGTCCCACTAAACACTTGAATCAGAAACACCTTGGAGGGAGACAGTTGGGAGCTTATTAAAAAGACAATTTCCTGGTCCTTACCACAGATCTGTTGAATCAGAATCGCTCAGCGATGGGACTGAGGAATTTTCCTTTTGAATAAACTTCATAGGTGATTCTTAGGCCTTTAAAGCTTGAAAATCACTGCCTTTATAGTCAGTGTCTCCCAGCTTGTTTACCTAACTTATTTTGACCCAAAGACTTAGAACTATTTTGAAACCTCAAAGCCACGTTTAAAGGACAAAGGTTCATATGCCAGTGGTGCTGAAGTTTATCTCCTGAAATGAGCTGCACAATGGATGGGCATGCAGACTTGGAGAAATGTTGTTGTGGTAGGAGACGGTAGTCTTTGGCTGCTTTTCGTATGCTTGACAATGCTAGCAACATTGTTAGGTCTCACTTTACATGTTGTAGGCCCTTGGCTTTAACTTCCCTATTAAGGGCAAAAAAGAAGGGAGAATTCTGTGTTGGCTAGGCAGTAGATGATCTCTAAGGTCCTTTCTGTGTATTTTGTGTTCTGGTTTTTCTACTGAGCTATATACGTGTTTTTTAACAAACCCTGAACACATGAATGAATATGTATAACTAATGAGGCTTACTACTATAGCAAAAGTCAAGTTTGGCTTGCTTTAAAAAGAAGAGCCTCCTTAAAGTGATTTCAAGAGATATAATATAAAAAACAAACAAACAAAAAGCCACTCAGCAACCCATACTGGAAAAGCCCTATATTACTGTTGAATGTGAATTTCTTCTACTTGATAACCTTTTGTTTTGGAAAAATGATTCACACATTATCAGAAAGGCATTTAATGTGTTTAATAGTTCAAGGGTAAGCAGCCAGAAATTGTGATGCTTCTTGGTTTCAAATTAGTTAACATTGTGTGTGTGTGTGTGTGTGTGTGTGTGTGTGTGCGTGTGCATGTGCATGCGCACGCACAGCTGCATGCACACAAGCATGCGTGAACACTTTCAGTCAAGTATGCCTCTCTGCGACTCCATGGACTGTAGCCCGCCAGGCTCCTCTGTCCATAAAATTTTCCAGGCAAGAATATTGGGAGTAGGTTGCCATTTCTTACTCCAGATTATTTAATTTCATATTCCCTTTTAAGTGTGTAAAGTTTTAGAGTACTGCACAACTGCAGCATTTATAATTGTACTTCCTTATTTCCCAAATATCAATACCTGCCCTTTAGTTCTCTGAGAGTAATTCCAGTGGTTGTATTTGTTTCGTCAACAATTCTTTGATGCTGTGTCTTAATATACAAAAAAATCTTTTAGTGTTGGCCCATAGGTATAAGTTATCATTCTAATCGTGGAAAAAATGATAAAAATTTTGAATATAATTATGAATTTAATAATGATCAAATAGCTACCAATTTTAAGGGTCTACCATGTTCTAAGCACAGTTCTGAGTGCTTTCTATGTCTTATAAGAGTGTTAAGCATTTTAAAGATGTGTTATTTTCACTTTATATACAAGGCTTCTTTAAACTTATGGATGTCACATTAAAATGTAATAATCAGGAAGCCTCACACAGAGTATTTAACAGTGTTTTAGCAAATGTGCCTCTTTACATTACCTGATATACAGTAGGTAGACAGCAGATGTAGAATTTCATCACCCTCTCCCTAAATTGTTGTGTTTCTTTTAGTATATATTTTTTTTGAAATAACAGTTTAAAGTTGATGACATATGTATTTATGGGTTTGATTGAAAGAAACTAAACTATATCATGTTTTGAATTAAAATGAGATTACTTTTTCTCATATCTGATTTATTAGTAATCCTGGTTTCCATTAGCAGGATAGAAAAGATCTCTGCTTCAGCGACTGAAAATTTTACTAATGATTAATATATGCTAGCCATCAGATGTTCTGTTTATTTTTCTCCTCAAACTTTAGATTAAAACCACTTCCTCTTATCTTTCCAATTTAGACTTCTAATAGCAAGATTGGTGAATATAAGCTTCTAATTATATTTTCTTGGGCCTCCCCGGTGGCTCAGATGGTAAAGAATCTGCCTGCAATTCAGGAGATCTGGGTTCAATCCCTAGGTGGGGAAGATCCCCTGGAGAAGGAAATGGCAACCCACTCCAGTATTCTTGCCTGGATAGAGGAGCCTGGTGGGCTAGTCTATAGGGTCACAAAGAGTCAGACACAACTGAGCAACGAACACTTTCACTTTCTTTACCAAGGCCAGAGTTTGAGGCTTCACTTCCTATGCCCACCACTTCCACCACTACCTACCCACCCATGCCCCAGGGAACAGTGAGTTGCTTTATTAATTCTGACTTGTTATTAACCATTTCACTTCATTCATTTTCTCAATCTGCCCTTCTTCTTTCCCTCATTTTACCCCCTTAATAAGAGCATTCTTTGTCTTTTCAAATTTGTTACTTTAGCCTTTGGCTTTGGGGGGTTGATTTTGCAGTTTGTTATTCCCATTCCTCAAGTCAGTCTATGATACATAGGTTGTTTGGCTTATTAAAATATTTTACAATCAAAAAACAAAGTCATTTCTTCTTGCCACAGAATGGTTACCATTGCTTCCCCCTTTGGTGTTTGAGATTGCAGCAGTTCAGTTGCTGTGGAAATAAATCATTTATCTCTTCATGACACCTGACTCTGATGAGCACTATTGGTAGTTAGACAAGTTTGCTGCTGCCTCTAGATGTACTGACACACTTTTGTGTTTTCAAAGGAAGAAAATACCACAATTATGAGAGAACTGCATTTATTCTCTTAAAACCACTTGTTTTCCCCATGTCTTATTTTGCTGTAAGGTTTTGAACTAGATTTCTGCTACCTGTAGTGTGATGTGAATGGTAACTTTGTGTTGTGAATGATTTTAAGAAGCAGGGCCTCCCACCCATGAGAAAGATTTGATATTTGCATTGTGAAGTTCTTGTAAATTGTAAAGGTAGGAACTAGCAAGTAGGAATTTTTTAATTGGAGGCTGTCCATTGGCGCTATGGGCTCTTGATGGTTGCAATTTGAAATTTTCAAACCTTAGGAAGATCTTAGGAGCCAAGATCTGAATTCTTAATTAAGATCTGCATAATTCAGATCTTAGGAAGATTAATCAGATTAATTAAAGTTTTAACAAAGTTTCTCTGATTTCAACAAATTGTTAGTTAAGGTCACTAGAAAGCATCAACTGACTATGTGATCCCTTAATATTTCTCACCTGCTGAGAAATGATTGGAATGATTTGCTAATACCTGGTAGAAAACTGATTGTTTTTTTATAGTAAATGAATGGTTTAATGGTTAATGTGACCTTGAAGTCTGTGCCTCCCTTGAATATTTTATATAGTTTTGAAATTTATGTTGTAAATTTAAACCCAATTAAATACCTATATTTTCATAATTATTTTCCCATCTCCATTTTCACAAAAAGAGGATTTGGGACATACACAATTTCCAGGCAAAATTGTCTTGAAATCGAATTCCTAAAACTACTAAGCCAACCTGCCTGCCTGCCTGGCTCCCTTTTCTTCCTTCCTTCCTGGCTTCTTTCCTTCCTTCACTTTTTGCCAGGTCTCCTCTTTAGCTAGTATTTAATATCACTCATGAGGCTAATGCTGTGATGGACATCTACTCTGTGATATCCACTTAATCCATTAGTGTGAAAGCAACAAGGACTTATTTTCTCCCTTTTGTAAGAAACAGCATTCCAACTGTTTTTTGACATCTTTAATTTCAGAGGTTGCCAGTGATCAGATGAGGGTTAAGATTGACTTTGAAATATTTTAGTAGTAAGCAGAAAGAAAAATGAGATCTAACTTTCTAGTCTCCTGATCTACACATCTTCACTGATGAATTAAAGCTGTATGGGTGTGAATTTTGGTATAGAGGCTTAGGCTGCATCAGCACCTTTTATCCCATAATAGGTGTGGAATGTGAAGATCTGAATTTTCATGGGGGCACTGATATTTCATGGTCAACAATGGGATTTTTAAGGCCTTGTCATTTCAGATTGCCATGAGATCTGCTTATTACTGCTTTAAACGTATGTATGAACCTAACTCCCAGTGAATTTATTGCAGTGGTGCTAACTTGTCTTGACACTCTTACCAACAGTTCTCGTGGCCCTGTGTGTAGTCACAGCACAGGTTTTTGTGGAGGATTCAGCCTAAATTTCTGGGATAAATTTCTATACACAAGAAATATATTGGCTTTAAAAATTAAGTGGTTTGATTCTGTTTTGAATTTGGATATCAAATGAATCTGAGCACATGACATTTTAATGCCGTTTGTCTTTTCAAATGGATTTACTCTCTAATGCATGTGACGACAGGACTTTGCTCATCAGCTAGAACATACATTTCAGAGGAGTTGTTACCTAAAATATTATCATAAGGCATGAGAAAACACATGATTTAAGTTGCCTTTCATGAACATAATTAAGAATTAATAAGCCAGTACCAGTGGCTAGTCCCCAGAATTTCCACTGTTTTGCCTTTTGTGACCTGTGTTATTAAAAGTCCATTATTTTTACAGACTTTATTAAATTGGATCTTATTAAAGCATTCTATATTTGCATTTGGTCTTTCATAATTCATTATTATTATGACATTTACTTTTTACCATCAGATCTGAAAACATATCATAAGCTACCCTTTTCTCTTGAAAGAAATGCTAATTTCAAACAGTCCTCTAATAGAAGAGAAAAGCTTTATCAGTTTTTTCATTTATTCCAGATCGTGTTAAGAATACTAATGCTAGACTTCGGTATGCTAATATCTCTGAGCTTTTTTTGGTCAAAAGCTTAGAATTATTATTTTTATCCCATGCTAAGTATGAAACTAGAAGACCTGCTACTACTGGAGAAAACAGCAATTCTAAAGTACAATTCTTTATTCTAAGGACCTGCAAAAATGTTGCTGAATCCTGTTTAGACTAGGATGCAGCTGGTCAATTTAACTTTTACCACCCAGTATTTGTCCTCTTGAAGAAATTCTTTCCTCATAAAATTCTTTTTGTTTGTTTTTCTGATAGTTTAGGGTAATACAGCTTGTCATGTTTAAAACTAAGAATGCTATGCTGTCAGTCCTACTCAGCACTTAGGGTGTGCCGCCTGATTTTCTGTTTTCTGATAATAATTTCTGATATTGATTTCTGATAATCATTTCTATTCCATTTTTGATGTAGTTGAAAACTTAATATAGTAAGATTTTATGTATTGATATCAGGCAGACTGTCTAATTTAATATAACTGAATTTTTTCAGTTATAATATTACAATTGTAATAAGACTGAATTTTTTCTTTGGGTAGTAGTAAATTTCTTAAATTCTGAAGTGAAGCTAACTTTGGATTTTGTCTCATTTTAGATTTCTGACAATGTGCAATAGACACTTTGGCAGTGTTGTTGCACAAACCATTCGGACTCAAAAAACAGATCAGTTTCCACTTTTTCTGATTATTATGGGAAAGCGATCATCTAATGAAGTGTTAAATGTGATACAAGGTAAAGTACATTCATAAGAGGAGTAGAGTGTCTCCTTATTTATGTAATAGCCTTATTAGCTGAAAATTATTCTCTGTATTGGTGAATATCTTTGCATTTTGAAATATAGAACATCCTGAAGAAGAATATCTTCAAAAAGTATAGGTGCTATGAAATATGAAATATACTACATGAAAATCCAATCAAAACACCTTAATAAAACTGCACAGCCCTTGGGATATAGGTTAATCATGTTAAATATTCAAAATTGCTAAGTTTTCTAAAATGAAAATTAAGTCATAATCAGTCATCAAAGATGATGTCATTTGTGTGTGTGTGTGTCTGTGTATACGTATGTATATTTCTTGCTATAATTTTGATTGGTTGAAGGAAATCCTTATATTTAGTTATCTGGAAAAACTTGTGACTGGGTATTGTGAATTGAATAGTTCACAGTAGCAGTTATTTTTCCTTATTTGTGTGAATCTATGTCTAGAATGCAACCTTGAGGTGTGAAGCTATAGAATGCCCGTCAATTTAATCACAGCGCACGTTCTTTACCAAAAAAATGAGTGTTAACTAACATACCCTAAAGATTAGCATAAAAAATTACCTTATTCGTGGCAAAGCTTAAATTGAAAACAGTTCCTTTTTTCTATGCCACAGGGAAAACGATGTTTCAAGTGCTCCAAGCTAAAGCTTTTGTCTGAAATATTTAATTTCTGCCCCTGTTTAAGCTAAAAGTTTCATAGTAGATAATGCAATAAGAAAGGCGTATAAAAAAAAAAGAAGAAGAAAGGGGTATAACTTCTAGTGCCATTCAAACTCAAATAAAACAAAACCTCCAGTATTTTATGTTTTCTCTGTAACTAGAGCGTTCACTTTCGTAAACAGTGTTAAAGAAGACCTGCTGGAGGGACAAATTACATAGATTAAATAGATAATGTTTCATTTCAGTTTTCCTGTCAGGGGCAATGTTACAATAGCTAGTGGTTCTCAAAGCATGGTCCTTGGACCCTGAAGGTCCCCTAGACCCTTTGAGGGCATCTACAAGGTCAAAAATGTTTCCATAATAGTAGTATACTTTTGTGTGTGTGTGTGTGTGTGTGTGTGTTTTACTGTGTTGGCATTTGCACTGATGGCACAAAACCAGTGCCATTTGAAACTGCTGGCACCTTAGCACAAATCAGGGCCATGACCCAGAACTGTACCAGTGGTCATATTTTCCACTCCATGTATGTACATTTTTTAAAAATTATTTTATTAAATATTAAACCTTTTTATAGTTTATGTGACATAGTTGGGCAGACATTTCTCTAAAATGAACAAAGCGACAGCCTGTTACTTCAGGCTTTAGAACTAACAACATTTGTTGCCAATGATAGAAATTTGGTTTTTTTAAGCAAAAAGTTAGAATGTCCTCCACCATTTAAGACTGACAGCTTAAATACTTTCCTGGTGACATTAATGGTGGTACTAATAAATGTAATTTTTTTTTTTTATATCATAAAATTAGCTGTGTCAGCATTCAAAAGAAATGGATGACTCAGTGAACCACTATTTTCCAGATGACCAGTGCATAATGTTATAAACTCATGCATGGGTAACAGACCTATTCAAAGGGCAAAATAAACCAATGGATTTTAATATAACACAGTACAGTAAGTTCACTGATACAGTTTCCAGTTCCTCACATACCTAATCTTAAAAAATATCCCACTTGTCAGTTTGGGAATATTAAATTAAAAAATCTATAATTACCTATTAAAACACTCCCCTCTTTTCCAGCTATGTATCTGTGTGAGGCCACAATTGCTTCACAAATTTTAACCAAGATGACACATAGCTAGTTTAATGTAGATATAGATATGAGAATCCAATTGTGTTCTATTAAGTTTAACATTAGAGAAATGTGCAAAAATGTTAAAACAATGACATTCTTCTCAGTAAATCTTTGCTTTTGGAACATACAGTCATTTTTCATAAAACATGATATTTATATTAGCAAATTATGAGTTTATTATTGTTACTTTTAAATGGATGGATAACTATGTTTTAGATATTTCAGTTTTAATTTCCAACACAGTGGATGTTGGTAACCATATCCATGTAAACAAAATTTCTTCAGGGATCTCAACAGCTTTTAAGTATATAAAGAAATTTTTTTGCAATAAACTATAACAAATAAATTGTCCCTGAACTGCATTAACTGATACTTTTCTGCATCTTGAATCATTAAGGACTTAGATATAAAGTACGTTCAAGTAGTTTGGCAATGAATCCGTAAATTAGGGTCAAAGCATAGTTGATAGGCAGTGGCTTTAAGCCTAAAATTAATGGCCATGATATAGTCACCTATTCAGGGGACAACAGAGGACAAGATGGTTGGATGACATCATTGACTCAATGGACGAGTTTGAGCAAGCTCCGAGAGATGGTGAAGGACAGGAAAGCCTGACATGCTGCAGTCCATGGGGTCGCATAGAGTCGGGCATGACTGAGCAACAACAGTAAAATTATATTTCCCCAATGATGGTTCTAGTACCATTACAAAGTATTCATGCCCCATGCTCTCTTAGTCACTCTAGTTTACAAATAAGAAATGGAAACCCAAAGATTTTCCCAGTATGGAAATCTACATTGAAGTTACTCTTATTAAACTTTTACCGTTTATTGTATCTATCACACACAGTGATACTGTGTGTCCTTGGTACCAGGTACTTTATATTGTCTCTAATCCTTCTAAGAACCCTACAGAGGGTTCTTATGTTCATTTTGCAGATAAGAAAATTGATTGTTTCAGAGCTACAGTCATGCCCTCTTTTCTTATTCACTTGTTTACTAAGTGAGTATTTATTAAGCCCTTGTCATGTGCTACGCAGTTTCTAGGTACTAGATCATGTAAGTAGAACTAGGGTTAGAACTCTGGCTCGAAAACCAATTCTACTTCTTGATAATGTTATATCACACCAAGATAATATTTGTTCTCTAGCTGATTTATGGAGAGAGTAGTGCTCGATGTGGCCAAATTAGATTATTTCTTTGACTAGAGACCAAAACTGCCCCCTAACCCCTTGTTGCCAGTGATCATAAGGAAAACTGGGAAAGGACCGTTGAAGGATCATGTTAGGCAGATGGTACTCTGGAATAATACAAGCAAGAATGCTTGTTATGTGTTGTCTTATTGGTGGCCATTCCATTAGTGGGACTAGAAGTCACCTTCTGAGGCCTCGGAGAAACAAGGCCTCTTTTGCCTGTTGGTTTGAAAGAAGAGAAAAATTGCTATATCTTTATGGATCTTCGTGATTTTCTCTCTTGTAGATGCATCCAAAGCAAATAGTAAGACTCAGTGAATGCAAAAAATGGCATATATGTGCTATATGTTTGTTATGGACTTGGAAAGAGAATAAAATAGCATTCAAGAAGATCAAACATTTTAAATATCCTGTCCATAAAGATTATATAGCATAGTTATTTGAAAGCAGCTAAAAGGGAAAAATAACATTTAGGGGAAAAAAACCTTTTTTTCTTCCCCCAGAAACTGAATTACTGTTTGTTTCACTAAAGAAATTTTAGTAATAGGAGATAATTCTAAGTAAACAGTGTGCTAAAGTGGCAAAGAAGACAGGCTTTTGAGTCAGACTCATATGGTTTCAAATCCTGGTCCTATAACTTAACCAACTTGACCTTGTTTAGTCAGGTTACTTGAGCTCTGTAAGCCTCATTTTCCTTCTCTTTACTATCAAAATCATAATGAACCTTCATAGAATTGTTATACAGATTAAATGAGATTATATATATATAAACCTAATCATTTAACCTAATCACTGGCTTACAAACAAATGGTAGTTGTTGCCAGTGTTGTTAAGTAGATATGTTTTCCTAATTTGAAAGATACTTTTTTCCTTGTGACTTGGATGTTCTAAATAGTGCCAAAAAATCTTTATAAAGAGACTGTTCTCACAAATCTAAGTATTCTGAAATTTCAACTGCCAGTGTACTGCATTACTTTGTTATTGAAAATAAACTTTCCAATGCAAGCATAAAAGTCTTTATTGGCATGCACGCATGGTAAGTCGCATCAGTCATGTCTGACTCTGTGCGACTCCACGGACAGCAGCCCACCAGGTTCCTCTGTCCATAGGATTCTCCAGGCAAGAATACTGGAGTGTGTTCCCCTATCCTTTTTCGTTTATTGACATGCTAGTCTGTAATTTTTTAGACTGTAGTTATTCCATACTGATAAATTCTAGAGCAACTTCCCATTTTCTAACCTTGATGTAAAGTTTGGCAATCTCGGTGTGTTGCTAGGTAACACAACAGTGGATGAGTTAATGATGAGACTCATGGCTGCAATGGAGATCTTCACAGCCCAACAACAGGAAGATATAAAGGATGAGGTAAGGTGAAAGGTTAAGTGGACCTTTAATAGGATTTTGATGAGATAATTTGTCAAATAGTGATGTTTGCCTATGTCCTGATTGATAAATAAGGCATTGATGAAGATGTATTTCTACATGAACCAAGGATTTTTATGCCACTGAATTTACCTTTCATTCCATTCTTTTCATGACCCAAAGACCCAACAGTTTGTTTAACTTTATGAAGTTATACTTTGCTAGATTTGCAATTTACAGGAAACAAACTCTGAAGCATGCTTACAGGAGAAGCTATATAGTTCAGTACTATTATATGGGTATTTCACTCCCTTTTAAGGTCCTGTTACTCTTTTTGAGATTGATTACCAATAAACACATTTTACATTTGAACATATTTTTGAATCACTGTAAAAATTAGTAAAAAGATCACCAGAATTCTGAATTTCTGTGTCTCTCAAACATTTAGATAGCATAGATGACATGGGCATGGAACCTCAAATAAAATAGAATAATAATAACAGCAATATTGATAATACAATAGTAGTCAACACTTACTGAATATTTATAATGTATTAATACTTGGCACTATTCAAAGTACCTTTCATTTATCATCTCATGTGATTCTTAAAACAATCCCATGAGGTTGTATATAATTCAGAGTTCTGGCTGGAACAGGTGATGCTTTCAAACTAGATTATTGAGAAGAGTTTAATAAGGTGACTATTTATAAAGATATGGGCAGAGTTTATAGGAGTCATCAATGGATAGTATGCTCTCAGGCTAAAGGGAGCCATTACCACCCTTAGGCCTGAAGGCCTAGGGAAGGGTAGTATGTGGAGACGATTGCTTCTTTCAGGGTCAGCCCTTTTGAGCTGGTAAGGAGGAAACTAAGGAATAGCTTCCCTTCCCTTTTATACTTATGATCTCCTGCTAGTACCTTCTATTGACTTAACCCAACTAGCAACTGAAAGGCAGGCAAGAGAACCTCCCTGGGCAAAAAACTAGGTAGAGCATTAAAGTGAGAAGTGAAAGTCGCTCAGTCACGTCTGACTCTTTGTGACCCCATGAACTATACAGTCCAGGTAATTCTCTAGGCTAGAATACTGGAGTGGGTAGCATTTCCCTTCTCCAGGGGCTCTTCCCAACTGAGGGATCAAACCCAGGTCTCCCACATTGCATTTGGATTTTTTTTACCAGCTGAACCACAAGGGAAGACCAAGAATACTGGAGTGGGTAGCCTATCCCTTCTCCAGTGGATCTTCCCGACCCAGAAATTGACTGGGTCCTGCACTACAGGGAGATTCTTTACCAACTGAGCTATCAGGGAAGTTCAGGTAGAGCATGGGTGAAAGAAAAGTGAAAGTGTTAGTCGCTCAGTCTTGTCCAACTTTTTGCAACCCCGTGATCTGTAGTCCGTCAGGCTCCTCTGTCCATGGAATTCTTCAGGCAGGAATACTGGAGTGGGTTGCCATTCCTTTCTCCAGGGGATCTTTCCAACCCAAAGATTGAACCTGAGTCTCCTGCACTATAGGCAGATTCTCTAGCATCTGAGCCATCAGGAACTAGATGGGCAAATGGAACATAATCCAACACAGATTGGTACTGTCATCTCTACTTTTCAGATGAGAAAACTGAGAATCAAAAAGGTTAATTTACCCAAGGTCGCACAGCTAGTAGGATCTGTGTTAATCTCAAGTAATTATTAGTGCTTTATCAGTCAAGAAATTTCTGGATTTGAAAAGCAATCTAAAGGTAAAATATGAAACAAATTTTATCATATTAATTTGAGATGCTAAATTCATATATCAAATTATTCTTTAATTTTTCTTTGTTTTTAATTTTTAAAGAAAGAGTTACATAGAACAAATAAAGGAGAGTTTGATTTTTGAGCAATAATGTAAAATTTCCAGGTATAATGAGTGCTTTCAATACAATACCCTTTGGCTATTACAAATGGGAAACATGTAAACAATTTCAGTATAACCTTTAATATTGTGTTTAACTTTATTTGTCTCTGTCTTCTGTTAGACTGAGTTTAAAAGCAAGGGTTATATCATATTCATATTGTAACTCTGTCTTATAACAGTTTGGGCTTCCCTGGTGGCTCAGTGATAAAAGAACCTGCCTGCCGGTACAGGAGACATGGGTTTGATCCCTGAGCCTGGAACATCCCCTGGAGAAGGAAATGGCAACCCATTCCAGTATGCTTGCCTGGGAAATTCCCATTTCCTCTGTGAGAAATCCCACAAGAGGAGTCTGGTGGGCTCCAGTCCATGGGGGTCACAAAAGAGTTGGACACGACTTAGCAACTAAACAATACAAACTTCTCACAGTGTTCAGTTCAGTTCAGTTACTAGTAGGTACTTAAAAAACGTTTGTTAAATGACTAAATAAATAAATTATTGAAAGAACTTATATAAAATAATGTAACTTGAAAAAATAATACTTAATTACAGTGATATAAAACCTGATGTATCCACATTAACAAATATGAAAGTTCAGAGTGCTATAACTAGAATTTTAATACTCAATAGGTTCCTTTTGTTGCTGTAAAAATTTTGTTTGTAATTTTTCCTAATAGTGTTTCCTTTACTCTGAGGGAAAGGTAATTGGATATATGGTAGAAAGATGTTTGTTACTTTATAAATTGACACTGACATTTTGAAATTATGAAGTACTGTACTTAGTTAGGAATTTGTAATAATTGGTGTGTTGCCATTCAAGAGTACATTTATCCTGGAATAGAGGCATTGATTGACAATAATGCACTAAATGCATTCCTCATCCATTTAAATCTTGAGTCTCATTAGTACTAGATTTACAGATTATGCTGTATAATAATATGAATGTATAATATTTGCATGCATATTCCCAGTTCATTCTTTCATCTTAATTTGTGTTCCTCATAATTCGTTGGTAAGGAAATTGACTTTAATTCCTTTAATACTGAGCACAAAATTTAATATGAAGGTTACAGGAAATGTCTAAGACTCCATATAATTGAAACTTTTTATTGAAATTTAACTGCAAGAGATAAGGGTTTCTCCTTGTTTTTAGGGTATCTTCATGAAAATTATCTTTCAGGTCATAAATAGAATTCCTAAGAAAAGCTTTTCTAATTTCTAAGTGTAAAATCTTCTCTTGAACTATGCACAGATCATGATTTGGTATCTGCTGAGTAAGTGATAAGAAACACTGTCTCTTGTAATTGTGAATTTGGCTTTACTTCTTTAAAAGTTTCAAATAAGACTTAAGCATACAGTTAAAATGGAATTTGTGAGCAGGTTTGAAGGCTGACTTCCTAGGCCTGAATTTATTTAAACTTAACTTTGGTTCACTTATGTTCATCACTTCAATGATTCCATTGTATTAGTACAACCAGAAATGCCTATATTATAAAGCTTTTATTAAATAGAACCAAGCACAAACTATATATTAATGACTCATTCTTCAGTGGCTCAGAGTGAACTAACCTTTATATCATTAATTGTAACCAGGAAGTATAAAGTACATGAGCCTCTGTTTTGACAGAACTACCTCATCATAGCTTTATTTGTAGATATTTTTGTTAATGGTATTAATTTGATTTTCTAAGTGTTTACCGAGCATCTATGAAAGGTACAGCACTGGGCTTGGTCCTGGGGACAGAGAGGTACTTTGCTCTAGTGAGGAGCTGTATCTTTCATAGATGCTCAGTAAACACTTAGAAAACCAAATTAATACCATTAACAAAAATATCTACAAATAAAGTAGTGTATTATTATATTACTATCTATTTCTTCCTTTAAGTCTGTTAATATTTGTTTTATGTATTGGGTTGGCCAACCGAATATTTAGGTGCTCCTTTTTTGGGATACATACTTTAAAAGGGTTCTTCATCCAGTGACTTTTCTACATAGTTAAGTCCCCAATCACACACATGATATTTTGTGTCATGTTGCTTGTATATTCATTTCATATTCTTTTTCTATGCACCAGATGTAGGGTACCAGTAACACAGCTGTAACAAGACAGACAGGGTCCTTGGACTTACCAGCATTTCCAATAAATCTGTGAAGCTGTCAGGTAGATGAAGCCCCAGGAGCACCTATCCGGGGTGAGCTAGGCATGCTATGTAGGCAGCTTGATGTGGAGCACACAGAAGGACTCTTACATACTGCCAGTGCAAGCTAAGAGGCAGGTAGAAGAGACAAGAAATAAGGTAATAATAGTAGTCATTCTTCAAATTTGTTCTACATGCCAGGTATCTCTAAGGCAGTGTTTTTCACTGTGTTTCCCAGATTACTGGTGTACTCAGCTATCTGTCAAGGATTACAAGCAGCTAGTTTGAACAAGCAACGTAGTCAGTTTTGTTCACGTTTATTTCATATTTTGAAATGTAAGAAAATTGCAGTATCCCTCCAAATCCTGTTTCATTCATCGTATCTTTTACAATTTATTAAATTCCTCGTGTACTACAAGGATTGCATTGGTTGTTTAGTCTTGACAAATACTCATTTGACTGCAGCAGTGTGATTGCAGTTTCTGGACTTTCATGTCATTCATGTGTTACTGTTAAATTTATGTTCATATTTTCTTGCTTAAATTAGTTATATTCTTAGTTCACCAGAACTTTTCATGGCTTACATGTGGTTCATTGAAGCATAAAGATAATGATGAAAATACCATAAATGAATACTGTAAATCGGGAGACTTACCTGGTGGTCCGTTGGTGAAGAATCTGCCTTCCAAAGCAGAGAACACAGGTTTGATCCCTGGTCAGGGGATTAAGTTCCCACATGCTGCAACTACGAAGCCCACAGACTCTGGAGTCCACACACCACAGGTAGAGAGAAGCACATATGCTGCAATGAAAGATCTTGCATGCCACACCAAATATCCCATGTGCCAATTTAGCCAAAAATAAAATAAAAGTAGCTATTTAAAAATGCTGTAAATCAGTATGGACAGTTGAAACTAGTTCAACATCAGTGTAAACATAATTGAGAGAACTCTAATGCTAGCATAGAAAATGCAAGGGAACTGACTCTTGATATTGATTTCATACTGGCCTCGATAAAAGAAACTTTTGACTGAAAAGTAAATATATGACTATAGATTGTTTAGGAAACAATCTGTTTACCCTGATGCCACTGCTTCTCTGTTATAAAATTTTTAATAAAAGCACAAAGCCTTCAAGGTTTTTTTTTTTCATTTTTAAGTAAAGTCCAGTGACCTGCCACTCTGTTAAAGCAATAGATTTTTTTCAGGACAAAAGAAAAAGTAATACTTACCATTAACACATTTTTTTTTAAATCATATTGCTTACCTTAGAAAAGTAACCAAACCACAGAGGAGAAATTGCTTACAAATGGCAGTCTTTGAGGTAAAAATGGATTCAAATTCTACTGTTGCCGAGAAACTTGTAAACCCAGCTACTACGAAATTAACAGTAAGAAAAACAAAAGCCCAAACAATAAAGCAGAATGGGTTCTGAAGGAAGTAGCTTCATCAAATGGCACTATTGGATGGCATGCAATGGCAATAGGATGGTCTGTAGAAGAGCAGTGACCACACTGCTCACTGTCTTGCTTTGTTGTTTTTCAGTCCCTAAGTTGTGTCCGACTCTTTGCGACCCAGGGACTGCAGCATGCCAGACTCGTCTGTCCTCCACTATCTCCCAGAGTTTGCTAAGATTGATGTCTGTTGAGTTGATGATGCTATCTAACCATCTCATCTTCTGCTGCCCCCTTCTCCTCTTGCCCTCAGTCTTTCCCAGCATCAGAGTCTTTTCCAATGAGTTGGCTCTTCACATCAGACAGCTGAAGTATTGGAGCTTCAGCTTCAGCATCAGTCCTTCCAATGAATATTCAAGGTTGATTTCCTTTCAGATTGACTGACTTGATCTCCTTGCAGTCCAAGGGACTCTCAGTAGTCTTCTCCAGCACCACAGTTAGAAAGCATCAGTTCTTCAGTGCGCAGCCTTCTTTATGGTCCAGCTCTCACACTTGTACATGACTGCTGGAAAAACCATAGCTTTAACTGTATGGACCTTGTCAGCAAAGTGATGTCTCTGCTTTTTAATACTTTGTATAGGTTTGTCAAAGCTTTTCTTCCAAGGAGCAAGCATCTTTTAAATTAAATCTTAAATTAAATTTAAAATAAATCTGGAGTCACCATCTGCAGTGATTTGGGAGCCAAAGAAAATAAAATCTGTCACTGCTTCCACTTTCCCCCCTATCTTTGCCATGAAGTAATGGTAACAGATGCCATGATCATAGGTTTTTCTTTTTTTTTTTTTTTTGAATGTTTAGTTTCAAGCCAGATTTTTCACTCTTCTCTTTGACACTCATCAAAAGATTCTTTAGTTCCTCTTCACTTTCTGGCTTTAGAGTGGTATCATCCACATAGCTGAGATTGTTAATGTTTCTCCTAGCAGTCTTGATTCCAGCTTGTGATTCATCCAGCCTGGCATTTTGCATGATGTTATCTGCAAATAAGTTAAATAAACTTGATGACAATACACAACCTTTCCCAATTTTGAGCCAGTCAGTTGTTCCATGTTTGGTTCTAGCTGTTGCTTCTTGACCCTCATACAGGTTTCTCAGGAAACAGGTAAGGTGGTCTGGTACTCCCATCTCTTTAAGAATTTTCCACAGTTTTTTGTGATCCACACAGGCATGGGCTTTAGCGTAGTCAATGAAGCAGAAGTAGACGGTTATGGGGAACTCCCTTGCTTTCTGCATGATCCACTGAATGTTGGCAGTTTGACCTCAGCCTCTTTGAATCCCAGCTTGTACATCTGGAATTTCTTAGTTCACATATTGTTGAAGCCTCACTTAAAAGATTTTGAGCATAACCTGCTAGTATGTGAAATGACCATGATTGTTCAGTAGTTTAAACATTCTTTGTCATTGCCCTTCGTTGGGATTGTGATGAAAACTGACCTTTTCCAATCCTGTGGGCACTGCTGAGTTTTCCAAATTTGTTGACATACTGAGTATAGCACTTTAATGGCATCATCTTTTAGAATTTGAAATAGCTCAACTGGAATTCCATCACCTCCACTAGCTTTGTTCATAGTAATGCTTCCTAAGGCCCACTTGACTTCACACTCCAGAATGTCTGACTCTAGATGAGTGATCACATTATCATGGTTATACAGGTCATTAAGACCTTTCTTGTATCGTTTTCAGTGTATTCTTGCCACCTCTTCTTAATCTCTTCTGCTTCTGTTAGGTCCTTACCATTTCTGTCCTTTATCATGCCCATCCTTGCATGAAATATTCCTTTGATATCTCCAGTCTTTTTTTAAAGACATGTCTAGTCTTTCCCGTTCTGTTTTTCCCTCAATTTCTTTGCATTATTCACCTAAGAAGACCTTCTTGTCTCTTCTTGCTATTCTCTGGAACTCTGCATTCAGTTGGGTATATCTTTCCCATTCTCTCTTGCCTTTAGCTTCTTTTCTATCTTCAACTATTTGTGAAGCCTCCTCAGACAACCACTTTGCCTCCTTGCATTTCTTTTTCTTTGGGATGGTTTTGGCCACTACCTCCTGTACAATGTTATGAACCTCTGTCCATAATTCTTCAGGCACTCTGTCTATCAGATCTAATCCCTTGAATCTATTTGTCACCTCCATTGTATAAAGGATTTTATAATAAGGCCATACCTGAATGGCCTAGTGGTTTTCCCTATTTTCTTCAGTTTAAGCCTGAATTTTGCAATAAGGAGCTCATGATCTGAGCTTGTCAGCACCTGGTCTTGTTTTTGCTGACTGTTATAGAGCTTCTCTTTGTTCGGCTACAAAGAACACAATCAATCTGATTTTCTTCTCATGGATCACAACCTTATTGTGGCAAAGGGGCTTGTGTAACTCAGTGAATCTATGAGCTGTGATATGCAGGGCTACCCAAGATGGATAGGTCATAATGAAGAGTTCTGATAAAAAGTGGTCCATTGGAGATGGAAATTGCAACCCACTCCAGTATTCTTTCCTGGAGAACCCCATGAACAGATGAAAAGGCACAGAGATATGACACTGGAAGATGAGCTCCCCATGAGCTCCCCAAAAAGAATGAAGTGGCTGGGCCAAAGTGGGAGCAGTGCTCAGTTGTGGATGTATCCAGTGGTGAAAGTAAAGTTCAGTGCTGTAAAGAACAACATTACATAGAAACTTGGAATGTTAGATCCATGAATCAGTGTAAATTAGACATGGTCAAGCAGGAGATAACAAGATTGAACATCAACATAGTAGAATTAGTGAACTAATACGAGCAGGAATGGGCAAATTTAACTCAAATGACCATTATATCTACTACTGTGGGCAAGAATCCCTTAGAAGACATGGAGTAGCCCTCTTAGTCAACAGAAGAGTCCAAAATGCAGTGCATTTTGGATGCAGCCTCAAAAATGAATGAGTAATCTCAGTTTGTTTCCAAGGCAAACCATTCAACATCACAGTAATCTAAGTCTGTGCTCCAATCACTGATGCCAAAGAAGCTGAAGTTGACTGGTTCTATGAAGAGCTACAAGACCTTCTAGAACTAACAACCAAAAAAAAAAAAAGGTGTCCTTTCCATCATAGTGGATTGGAATGCAAAAGTAGGAAGTCAAGAGATAACTGGAGTAACAGGCAAGTTTGGCCTTGGAGTACAAAATGAAACAGGGCAAAGGCTAACAGTTTTGCCAAGAGAATGCACTGGTCATAGCAAACACATTTTTTCAACAGTCCGAGAATATGACTCTGCATATGGCTATCACTGTCTTGGTTTGCAGTTAGATAAACCACTATTGAGTGCAAAGTAAGAGTTGATTCTTGGTATATTGTTATATATATATAACTATATACATATATATATCCATGAGATAGAAATAGTCATCACTTTTCATTCAGTTCATTAGTGAGACATGTATATTACCAGAGAAGTTTTAACTTAGTCAATAATTATTTTGCAAACTCTAAGTTAGAGTTTAAAAGATAAGGTAGAATCATTGATAACCAAATAACATTACTTCAAAGAACACCATCCAGAAAGTGAAAAGGCAACCCTCGGATTGAGAGAAAATCTTTGCAAATCATATATTTGATAAGGGACTTGTCTTTAGAATATATAAAAGACCACCAACAACTCAATAATAAAAAAAGACAAATTGCACCCATTAAAAATTGTGGGAAATTTCTCCAAGGAAAAAAAGCAGATGGCCAATAAGCATGTGAAAAGATGTTCCACATCATTGGTCATCAAGCAAATGCAATTCAAAACAATGAGATACCACTTCACACCAACTACAGTGGCTAGAATCAAAAAGTTAGATAACAAGTGTTGGTCAGGATATGGAGAAATTTGAACCCTCATAGACTGCTAGTAGGAATATAAGGTAGTGAAGCTGCTTTGGAAAACAGTCTACAATTCCACAAGTGATTAAACATAGTTATATACCTAGCTGTATACCTAAGTGAAGTGAGAAGATATGTCCATATAAAAATTTGTACGTGAATGTTTATAGCAACATTACTCATAATAGCCCGAACATGAAAACGACCCAAATATTCATCAAGGGATGAATGAGTTAGCAGTATGTGGTATATACAGACAATAAAATGTAGTTCAGCCACAAAAAGGAGGGAAATTCTTTTTTTTTTTGGCCATGCCCCAAGGCATGTGACGTCTTAGCTCTCCTAGCAGGGGTTGAACCTTTGCCTCCTACAGTGGAAATGCAGAGTCTGAACCACTGGACCACCAGTGAAGTCCAAAAGGAATGAAATTCTGATACATGCTGTAATAACAGATAAATTTTGAAAGCATTATGCTAAATGAACTCATTATACAAGACCCCATATTATATGGTTCCACTCATTTAAAAGTCCAGAATAGGAGACTTTGTAGAGACAGAAATTAGAATTGTGCTTGCTTATTATGGTTAGGTGTGGGGAATGAGTGATTTTAGAAGATAAGAGAGTGATAACCAAAGGGTATGTGGTTCTTTTTTGATGTGATGAAAATGTTCTAAATTTGATTATGTTGTTGGTGCATACATCTATGACTTGTATACTTTAAATGTATGAAGTATATGTTATATATGATTTATATCTTAATAAATATGGTTGCATGTATCTATGAATATATCAAAAAACATTAACTTGGATACTTTAAATGTGTGAATTGTATGATATGAATAAATTATATCTCAAGCTATTTTAAAAAAAACTAAGTACAGCAAGAAAGATTATGACTATTGGAATGAAAGGATTGCAACTGCATGTCGGTTTAAACACTGCTTTACTGAAATGATTAGCTAATAATTAATAATATTCTCCTCAAATCTTGTTATGGTATTGAAGAAAATAATGAAAATTGTTAATATTTTAGGCAGCTTTAAGTAGATATCTTTCTGGTAGACTGTGTAAATAATGGAAAAAGAGTCTAAGACGTTCCTTCTCAAACAAATATACAGGTTACTGAGTCAATGATCTCAGAGTGTGACCGCGGAGCTTACTAGAAATGTAGTTTCTCAAGCCCCAGCCCCAGACCTACTGAATCAGAATTAAGAGGGTGGGACCCAGTAATCAGTTTTAATAAGCCCAGTAGCTGATTCTACTGCACAATAAAGTACACAATCCTCAGCTCTAAGGGAAAGGTATGAGCATAGGTTTTTGTAATGAGGCATGTCATAAAAACTTTTCATGACACTAATAATACAGGTAAAAATGTAAGGGTCTTGTTGAGATTTCAAAAATCAGCAGTATATTCTTGAGCAGCCTAAAGCTATTTTTCAGAGCTAAAAATATAATTTTTTATTTTGAAAATAAAGTTTCAAGATTTCTTCAGAAAAATGAGCTGTGGTGCACATGGCTTTAATTACCAACAGTTTGATTCTTTCCAAAAATTTGATAATTTTCTGCATTCTTTAGTGAAATTGATTATGTATAGTAGAGGATATTTCAAATACCTAATAAAAGCTTCAGCAGGACATGAAGAAATACTTTTTAGGGCAAGAGCAACCAAAGAATGAAGTAGGAATCTACTTATCACTGTTTCCCAAGGGTAAACAGTCAACTCTTTATCTTTTAAATGTGATAAACTGATTGACTCAAGTCTGACCTAACTTGACCGTAGCCATGTATGAGGATTTTCCTGGCAGTCCAGTGGTTAAGGCTTCACATTTCCACTGAAGGGTATACAGGTTCAATCTATGGTCAGGGAACTAAGATCCCACTTGACACTTGTTATGGGGTGGAGGGGAAATAGCCCTGTTTGAGAAATATCTTTATAATTTGAGTCTTTATTTGATCCAGATATTTAGATATAACTGAAAAAGTCAATAAGCATTAGATTCTAAAATGCCAGGAAGGCCTGGTGTGCTACAGTCCATAGGGTTGCAAAGAGTCTGACATGACTTTGGTGACTGAACAGCAACAGTTAGATTCTATTCTTAATATAATGTCTAATTGGAACTTTCTAAGTTATTAGAAATAAAGAAAAGAAATGGGATATGAAAGCTACACTACAGCTGCCCCAGGAGTCATCAAACTGGATATAAATAACTTTGGTGAAATATTGCAAACAATATCAATTACCTTTTAACTGACAATAAACTATTACTAGCTTTAATTAAATATTATGGCTTATTTTTATTATCTAAAAATTATGATCTTAGAAATTTTCCTAATGTTGATGGTTTACACATGGGCCAGTATCATAAACTCAGTATTTAAAAGAATTAAAGTCAATTTCTTTGCCAGTGAATTATGAGCTGCACAAATTAAGATAAAAAATGAATTGGAAATATGCCCTCAAATATTGTGCATTCGTACTATTATACACCATAATCTGTAAATATGGTATTGATGAGACTCAATTGATGAAGAAAAAGTATTTAAGAAAGTCCAACAGTCTTTCATAATAAAAACAAAAACTTATACAAGGGAACTTCCTCAACATTATATAGGCCATATTTGAGAAACCCACAGCTGACATTTATACTCAGTTGTGAAACATTGAAAAGCTTTTCCCCTAAGATCAGAAACAAGACAAAGATACCTACTTTCACCACTGCTTTTCAGTAGTAGTTCAGTAGTAGTTCTATGCAGTTAGGCAAGAAAAACAGATAGGAGGCATTCAAATTGAAAGGAATCAAAATTATCTCTGTTCACAGATGACATGATCTTCTGTGTAGAAAACCCTGAAGATTACACACACACACACACATCATGTGCTATTAGAACTAATAAACAGATTAGACAAAGTTGCCAGACATAAAATTAAAAATCAGTTGCAGTTCTATAAATTAGCAACAAAGAATCTGAAAAGGAAATTTAGAAAGCAATTCTATTTACAATACCATTAGGAATAATAAAATACTTGGAAATAAATGTAATCAAGGAGGCCTAGGCCTTGTACTCTGAAAACTAAAAATATTGCTGAAAGAAATTTAGAAGACCTAAATAAATGTAAATACCTCTCCTGTTCATGAAATTGGAAGAGTAAATGATTTTTAGATAATACTTCGAAGTTATCTGCAAATGCAGTGCAGTCCTTATCAAAAATCCCAAAGGTGATTTTTTTAGAAATAGAAAAATCTATTCTAAAATTCATGCAAAATTTCAGTGAGCCCAAAATCACTGAGACAATCTTGAAAAAGAACACCAGAGTTGGAGGAGTCACACTTCTTAATTTTAAAACTCCTGCAGACTTACAGTTTCAAAACAGTATAGCACTAGCATAATAATATGAACCAACAGAACAGAAAAGAGAACCCAGAAGTATTCCTCATATGTATGGTCAAATGTTTTTCAACAAGGGCCCACAACCATTCATTGGGAAGGAGGAGTCTGTTCAACAAATGGTGCCAGAAAACTGGATACCCAGATGCAAAAGAATGAAGCTGAACCCTTACCTAATACCATATACAAAACTTAACTCCAAATGGATCGAAGAGCTAAATTGAAGAGTTAAAACTATAAAACCCTTAGAATAAAACATAGAGGGAAATCACTATGACTTTGAATTTGGTAATGATTTCTTGAATCTGACATGAAAAGCACAGAAAACACAACAAGGATATAGGTAAGTTTCAACTTCATAAAAATTGAAAACGTTTGTGCATCAAAGAATACTATCAAGAGAGTGAAAAGGCAACGTATGGAATGGAAGAAAATACTTACAAATCATATATGGTAAGGGTTTAATATCCAGAACTTAAAGAATTCTCACAACTCAACAATGAAAAGCCAAACAGCACAATTCAAAATGGACAAAGGCCTTAAATAGACATTTCTCCAAAGAAAATATACAAATGGCCAATGAACACAGGAAAAATTGCTCAACATCATTAGTCATTAGAGAAATGCAAATAAAAACCACCATGAGATACCATGTCACATCTACTAGGATATCTGTAACCTGAAAGAATGGAAAATAACACTTGTCAACAAGGATGTAGAGAAATCAGAACCTTGTACCTTGCTGGTGAGAATGTAAAATGGTACATGGAAAATGGCTTGGCAGCTCCTCAAAAAGTTAAACAAAATTATCACCTTACTCAGCAATCCATTTCTAGGCATTAAAAACAGGGACTCAGAACTTGTACATGAATGTTCATTGAAGTATTATTCACAAAAGCTTAAAGGTGGAAGCAATCCAAATGTCCAGTAACAGATGAATGGATAAACAAAATGTGCTATATGCATTATATGGATTAGTATTTAGTCATAGTAAAGATCGAAGAATTGATATTTTCAAATTGTGGTCCTGAAGACTCTTGAGAGTCCCTTGGACTGCAAAATCAAGCTAGTCAGTCCTAAAGGAAATCAACCCTGAATATTCATTGGAGGAACTGATGCTGAAGCTGAAGCTCCAGTGCTTTGGCCACCTGATGCAAACGGTTGACACATTGGGAAAAACCCTGATGCTGGGAAAGATTAAAGGCAGAAGGAAACAAGAGTGGCCAAGGATGAGATGGTTCTATAGCATCACTGACTCAATGGACATGAACTTGGGCAAACCCCGAGAGATACTGAGGGACAGGAAGGTTTGGCATGCTATAGTCCATGGTGTCACACAGGGTCGGATACAACTTAGCGACTGAACAACAGCAGCAATAAAGATTGAAGTGTTGATACATGCTGCAGCATTGATGAAACTTATAGATCTTGAAATGAAAAATGCCAGATACAAAAAGTCAAATATTATATGATTCTATGTACATATCTTGAATAGGCAAATTCCTAAGAACAGAAAGTAGATCAGAGCCCCAGGGAGTGGAGGTATGGGGTGGATTAGGGACTTAATGCTTAATGAGTATAGAGTTTCTGTTTAGGGTGATGTAAAGGTTATGGAACTAAATAGTGGTGATGGTTTGCAAAGCATTGTGAATATACTTAATGCCATTAAAGTGAATACTTAAAATAGTAAATTATATGTTATATATATCTTGCTGTCAGTTCAGTTCAGTTGCTCAGTCGTGTCCGACTGTTTGCCACCCCATGGACTGCAGCACACCAGGCTTCCCTGTCCATCACCAACTCCTAAAGCTTGCTTAAACTCATGTCCATTGAGTTGGTGATGCCATCCAACCATCTCATCCTCTGTTGTCCCCTTCTCCTCCTGCCTTCCTTCTTGCCCAGCATCAGGGTCTTTTCTAGTGAGTCAGTTCTTTGCATCAGATGACCAGAGTATTGGAGCTTCAGCTTCAGCATCAGTCCCTCTGATGAATAATGTTTAAAAAAAGAAATACTGTAATAACATTTTATAAAAGAAAACAATACACAAGCATGTTTAGTACTTTTGAGTGCATGGAATACAGAATTCTGTGGACTGGCAATCTTGTTGATTCTTGGGCTTAATACTTGCTGACACTCCTGGGGACTGACATAGAGTGGAAAAGATTCAATCTTCACCTTCATGAACTTTCATCCTGAGCAGTTTATTACTCTAGATTAAATTCCTAACGTCTACCTATTAGGGAAGCAAGGGTGTCAGTTGAAGTACCTTCAAGAAGAGAACAAGCATGTGTTGAGTGTCTGTTAGATAATTTCTGTAAATATTCTCTTTTAGCTTTCATGGTAATCTTATGAGATACTTACTTATTATCCCTGTTTTATTGAGGAAGAAAGTGAGGCTTATAGAAGTTAAATAATTTGCCCAAAGTCACACAGCTATGTCAAAACCAGAATACACACTTACATGCTTTTCATACACTCATCATCCCTTGTAGAGCTGAGTTACATTCACATTAAAGATGCAAGGGGTAAACTGAAGCAGTTTTCTTATCAAGATTGTGGAGAATCAGTGGACTGACCCAAAGAACAGGTCAGACACTCAGAGATTCCCAAATATCATATTCACTTGAGCGGGATAAAAACATTTGTCTTGAACATGGAATAATGCTCACTGTTAAAAAGATATATTCACACCTTGTTTATTTACATTTGTTGCTCTTAAAAGTGCCTACTGACAGATCTGTTCATTCATGCTTGACACCTCAGTGTAGAAGTTAATAATTTGTCATTTGTGAAGCTAATGTAAAGAGATTTATGACTCAACATTGGCGTTACAATTCAACACACCTGTTCAGAGCCAGCCCATCACATTTTTCCTTCCTTTGCCTGAGGTGGAGACTTCTTCATGGATTACAGTAACACTTTTTGACAAGCTCAGACTGGGTGGAGCTGCCTTGTAATGACAGAACACAATTGATGATATCTCAGTAATGCATTCTTTTTTTGATTTGGGCTGTCAACATTTATTACTATAAAGGCACTAATTTTTAAACAACTGGCCCAACCTGTCCAGTTTTTGTTTTTAGTAGCAGTAGGGTCTAACAAAGTATGTTTATTTTTCTAGTTATTCAATGTTAGCTAGCTTTGGGGGAAGTATATCTAGTTATTATATTTTCTTTTATGTAGCATTGTTTTCAAAGTAGCTATCTTAGTGTTCTCTAAATAAAAATTAAAGCCTTCTACTACTTCCAAAGTCTTTCTCAAGTGGCTGTTAAGATTTTCCCAATGTCATAAGCTTGACAGGCACCAAAAAGTTTCAAAAGATTCAGAAGAAACTGTTCATATCTTAAATGATACCTAAATCCCTATCTTCAGAGATAGTCATATCCTTTACAAATTGTTTTTTCCTGGTAGGAAATATATGGCTGTGTTTGTGAGAAGGAATTTAGGAGCTGAAAGTACATGTGCATTCTTCCTTTACCTTGAAGTGTTATGCTACCAGATTGAGGGCCTATCACTGTTTGGTTTTGGAGAGGTTTTAAAAATAAAATCGTGAGGGACAATACTTTTCTTTAAGGGACTTAGTTCCTACAGTTTGAAAGCTAAAGCACATCCTTACAAAAGTAAACAGTTTGTTATATGACCTGAAAGAATTAAGAAAGAGTGAAATGTGTAGTCACAAGAAACTTCTCTGAAGATGTGAGATTGGATCTGAAACTGGAAAGGACAAAGCAGCTTGCGTGTTCAGAAATAAGAGGAGAGAGCATTACAGTATGGAGAAAATATGACCAAAGGCATAGTGTAAAGAAGTTGAAGGCATGTTAGTCATTTTGGATAAAACAGAGAATTTGTGCAGAAAAAATAGCAGGAGGGAAAATTAAATTGCCTACCATTAGTATTTTCAACAAGTCACCTTTGCCTTTCAAAATTACTTTTCTCTGATTTTTGTTCCTCTCATGGGGGGAGTACCTTTCTTATAGTTACAAATTTGCCTTAACTCCAGTTACACTATTCAGTTACTTCTGCCAGTAAACAGTAATTACGGTATAGTATGTAAAACAGCAGTGACAATAAGTACATAATACAGAGGGCTTCCCAGGTGGCATTAGTGGTAAAGAACCCTCCTGCCAATGCAGGAGATGTACGCGATGTGGGTTCAATCCCTGGGTTGGGAAGATCCCCCTGGAGGAGGGCATGGAACCCACTCCAGTATTCTTGCCTGAAGTATCCCATGGGCAGAGGAGCCTGGTGGACTTACAGTCCAGAGGGTCGCAAAGAGTCAGATACAACTGAAGTAGCTTCACACACACACACACACACACACACACACACACACACACACAGTGCAGAGGTGACACAAAGAATTCTTAGAGGCAGAAACATTTGAATCTTAAAACATGACGTGTAGATGTTCACCAGGTAAACCACCATTAATTCATTAGTTTGGCCCGTAAATCAACACATTTTTATTAAGGACCTACTATATACCCACATTGGAGAAGGCAATGGCACCCCACTCCAGTACTCTTGCCTGGAAAATCCCATGGACGGAGGAGCCTGGTAGACTGCAGTCCATCGAGTTGCTAGGAATCGGACACGACTGAGCGACTTCACTTTCACTTTTCACTTTCACACGTTGGAAAAGGAAATGGCAACCCACTCCAGTGTTCCTGCCTTGAGAATCCCAGGGACGGGGGAGCCTGGTGGGCTGCCATCTATGGGGTCACACAGGGCCGGACACGACTGAAGTGACTTAGCAGCAGCAGCATATACCCACATTTGTGCTAAGCACCAGTAGATAGATATAAGGATGACACAATCCTTTAGATATTTGGTGACATGTTGGCAAAAGGATCCCAGTATAATTATATAATTCCGAGATGGAGATAGATGTAGGATGTTAAATCTGCCTATCAGGGAAAATTCTTTTAAGTTGAAACTTTAAAAAAGGAAAAGCAACATTGTAGCAGATGGACTTACAGGGCAGTGTCTTGCAGAAGGGTACTTTTCTAGAAGATGGCTAAATCAGAAGACTACATCATCAGCCGGAAGAGACACACTTTATAAGTAAATGAGGGCTGCTTGGTTAATTGGGCAGAATGATTCTAATTTCAGATTAAATATTTCACTCTAACAATAGCCATATACACCTCCCCTATCCTATTATACTCATCTTGTCTTTGCAGACCATTTTTACCATAAAGTACACTAGCAGTAGATACCACAAAGATAAATGGTCCTCTGCACTCCACACTTATAAATTTTTGTTGTTGTTTGGGGTGTTTGTGTGTGTGTTCATGTCTGGACATATGTAGAAAAATATCCTAGGAAAAAAACAAATTAGAGAAAACTATTTTAGTAGAGGATTTGCTTTTGGAATTCCCAGTTGTACCCATTTTTTTGGGCTTCCCTGGTGGCTCAGCTGGTAAAGAATCTGCCTGCAATGCAGGAGACCCCAGTTTGATTCCTGGGTCGAGAAGATCCACTGGAGAAGGGATAGGCTACACACTCCAGTGTTCTTGGGCTTCCCTTGGGGCTCAGCTGGTAAAGAATCTGCCTGCAATGCAGGAGACCTGGGTTCGACCCCTGGGTTGGGAAGATCCCCGGGAGAAGGGAACAGCTACCCACTGCAGTACTCTGACCTGGAGAATTCCACAGATTGTATAGTCCATGAGTTTCCAAAGAGTAAGACATGACTTAGCGACTTTCACACATTGTCTTATTGAAGCAATTCACTGTTTATGTGCTAAAATCCTCATAGTTTTGGGGACTTGGACTAGGGCTGCTTATTACCCGTAGTTAAAGAGAGAACACTGAGGTGCCTGATGAAGAACAACGAACTCTCATTCATTGCTCCTGAGAATACAAGATGGTTCTACCATTCAGAAAAACAGTTGGTGATGGTTTCCCAGGAAGATAAACATATACTTAACATACGACCCAGCAGTCTTATCCCTAGAAAAATGAAAACTTATGTTAACAGCAAAACTGTACATGTTCATAAAAACTCTATTCATAATTGTCAAAGCTGAAACAAATAGGACCTTCATTATCCTTCAGTTCACCTTCAGTGGGTGAGTGAATAAATATACTGTTTACATCCATGCTGTGGAATACTACTTAGAAATTTAGAAAATAAAAACTAAAAAAATTAAAAATAAAAAAAATAAAAAACTACTGATACGTACAGCAACATGGATGTATTACAAAGACATTCTGCTTAGTGTAAGAAAAAAGTTTTCTAAAGGTTACGTACTATAGAGTTCCATTTTATATTTTTGCAAAGACAAAACTCTGGGACAGGGAACCAATCAGTTGTTGCTGAGAATTTGGACTCAAGAGAGAGGATGACAATGAAGGGATAGCATCAAGGATATTTGTGGAATGATGGAGCTGTTCTGTATCCTATTTCAGTGGTTGTTACATGAATCTATACATGTGTTAAAATTCATAGGAACATACATTAAAAATAATTATTTTATTTTATGTTCATATGAAGTGCCATGTAGCCTGAATTCAAGCCCTAGCTCTGCCATTTAGCAGTTGTATAACCTTGAGAAAACTCTTTCAATCACTTTGTGCCTCAGTTTCCTCAATTAGTAGTTGTTAGTTACTTGATAGGATTAAATCAGTTGATACATGTAAAGTGTTTGTATTGGTACCTGGTATCTAGTAAGCAGTTTTGAAATATTTTCATTAATAATATATAAATTGAGTTTTAAAGAACAAGTAGGAAGTAATTATTTGGATTAAGGAAGAAGTACATTGAAAAAATGTGGAAATGTGTTACAATTATCAAATGACTTGAGACGTGTGGGAAATGTAAAGTAGTTCCGTAAGACAAGAAAGCGGTATTAGTAGTGGAAAGGGGAGGTTGTTGTTGTCGATCAGTCACTCGGTTGTTTCCAGCTCTTTGCAGCCCCGTGGACTGCAACACACCGGGCTTCCCTGTCCTTCACCATCTCCAGGAGCTTCCTCAAACTCATGTCCATTGAGTTGGTGATGCCCTCCAACCATCTCGTCCTTTGTCTCTCCCTTCTCCTCCTGCCTGCAATCTTTTCCAGTGTCAGAGTCTTTTCTAATGAGTCAGTTCTTCACACCACGTGGCAAAAGTATTGCAGCTTCAGCATCAGTCCTTCCAATGACAATATTCAGGACTGATTTCCTTTAGGGTTGACTGATTTGATCTCTTTGCAGTCCAAGGGACTCTCAAGAGTCTTCTCCAACACCATAGTTCAAAAGCATCAGTTCTTCGGTGCTCAACTTTCTTCATAGTCCAACTCTCACATCCATACAGGACTACTGGAAAAACCATAGCTTTGACTAGACAGATCTTTGTTGGCAAAGTAATGTGTCTGCTTTTTAATATGCTGTCTAGGTTGGTCATAGCTTTTCTTCCAGGGAGCAAGTGTCTTGACCAGCACGCCACAGATCCCAGGACAGTTGTAGTTAGTGCTCCTGACCCAGCAGCCACTGTTGACCCATGCCTCCGCCAGTGACTCCAGACACTCACAGGAGAAGAAGAGCACACGTCCTTCTACTCCACCATCTTGTACCAAACTGATCACATGGATCACAGCCTTGTCTAGCTTGGTGGAACTGGGCCATGCAATATAGGGCCACCCAAGACAGATGGGTCATAGTGGAGAGTTCTGACAAAACGTGGTTCACTGGAGAAAGGAGTAGCAAACCAGTTAAACAGTCTTGCCTTGAGAACCCCATGAACAGCATGAACAGTTTGAAAAGAGAAAAGAAGAGACTAAAAATGCGCTTTAGGACCACACTGTGCTTTTATGTTCTGCTATAGCATTTGAACCTTAAACTGTGGGCAGAGTGAGTATTCATCTCTTCTTTTAAGCAGGACATTGACCTAATTAGATTTGTTATTTAGGAAATTAATTCTGATGTCTATGCTATTTGCTAATCATTTTGTTCATATCTTTATGATAATACTTATTTTGGAGTTATAATTTTATCATTTTTTTTCATTTTGAGTTGTATTGCTTTTCAAAATGTGATCCTGAGCACATGTTTGTTAACAGTACAGACTTTTGAGTTTCCATGCTAGACCTACTGAATCAGAATCTGCAGTTGGGCCAGAGAATCTGGGTCTTCACAAGTGATTCCTGTTTCTCTTAAAATTTGAGGACCATTAGTTTAGTGGAAAGAATATAGGCTTTACAAACTGATAGACAGACCTAAGTATTAAGTATTAAGGTTACATAAGTATTATTTATGTAATCAAGTCAAGTCTTGGTTTTCCCATAGTGAAGTGGAAATAATAATTGTAGTAGTGTGAGGATGAAAAGAAACAGCATATTATAAAATAACTAATCCATAATAGGCCCTCATATTGCCTTCCTTTCCAATCTTATACATCTGTTTACAGCAACTAGTGAGAGAAGGAAACAACTTCTTACTTACTGTTTCCATTTCCTAACACAAAGCTTAAGATATAGTAGGTGAGCATAAATGATTTACAAATGTGTAAGTGAATGACTGGATAAGTGAATTTTATAGGAAGGGACTGCAAGTTAGGAGATCTACTAAGAGGCTAATACCATAGTTGAAGAGATGACCAAGGTCTGAACTGAGGCATCATACTTGGAAAATATGCAGGTTTCATCCCAGGTTACCAGGCAGGTAGGTAGATTCTCTGGATTGTTTTAGCTTAACATGAACTCTTTCTTTCATAAGCTGTCCAACTTCCTCTAAAACAGACTCTGAGACGCAGTTCATCGTTTGAAATCCTGCCACTAAAGAAATTAGCAAACCAGTCTTAAATCCAGCTTTTCAACTCACTCCCACATACCACTTCTATCCAGATGAAAGAGAATCTTTTCTAAACATCTCTGCCGGAAATTCCAGAGACTTACATTCTAGCAAAGCAAGACAGTCTTAGTTAGGACTTGGTAGTTACTTTCCATTTGTGAATTCATCTCTATTTTCATAGTCTTATGATAAGACTATGATATAAATACCAGATATAACTATCTTCAAATTTCTCTGCTTAAAACTTTTGATAACTGGATTTTTAGAAATAACCAGTGAGTCTAACATTTAGGCTCTACCCTATAATAGGTACCAAACCTATAGTTTCAGGAACCTGAAAGTATGTCCAGTGTCAGGTTAGCCATAATCATTTCACTGTTTTTGAGCTGTCATTGATGATTTTACAAGTAATTCAGCTTAACAAGTCTAAACTTATAATGCACATATCTGTGGGTTCAAAAATCTTCATTCATTATTCCATTTTTAAGTTTCTAGAAAGTAACAGGTACTGCTGAAGATTAGAGCCAGGGATTCAGAGATAAATAAGGAAAGTCTCTCTAGTTTATTTAGAGTCTGAAGAGAGAAATAGACAAATAAATAGATGATGACAACTCTACAGGATAATACAAGGCTGGAGGTACATATCCATTCTATAGCATCTTGCTCTTCTCTGTGGAGAGTCCATTAATGAAGTGAGCTAAACCTGTATCTGTTTTTCCTGCTTCATTCATTCAGCAAGTGAAAATAGTTTATTCCCATGAAAATCATACCATAACCATTCCTGTACTGATTCAAGAACTATATTTGCAATGTTTGGAAGGAAGAAAATTTAGAGAGGGAGAAACATGATGTGTTGGTTGAAGAGAGGTGAAGTGACAGAAAGAACTGTAAATGAGAATGGGTGGCCTACATTTTAATAAGCTGAGTGTCCCTGGGAAAATCAGTTAAACTTTCTTAGTCTGTTTCCTCTTCTCTAAATGGGGATCGAAGTCCCTTCCTGGCCAGCCTAATTATTTTAAGTATCACATGTGAAAGTGGTTTGTAAACCTTGAAATATAAGACTTTAAAGGATTAAAAATCTTAGATAAAGATATAGGGCAGGGGGATATTTATTAATACTTATGATGTTTTCCTTTGCAAATACTTAGTTAATGGTCACTTTGATAAACAAGGAAATGAGAGCTTTTTACAGAATGGAAATCAGTGATAAATTAGGCCTAGTGCCAAGAAATTCATTGGCCTTCTAAGTCATCCCTAATTCTGTTAGCAAACTGATCATTCCTTCCAGTCTGGAATCTTAGTCCATTTCAGAGCACTGTCCCACCATGTATTCTGTTTAATCCTCACAGCCTGGGTCTCTTGGAAGTAGAGCAAACTTAAGGGTCTGTCCTGGGCCTTCATATTAAAAACCTCCCTCCTTTGCAGCGTAAAATGTGATTATATAAAGGCAGACCAAGGACCTGTAAAATAAGCAAAGTAGTTTCACCAAATAGGAAAAATATATAGAGACAGATACCTTTTTGAAATTTATTATTTCAGAAAAATCAAAGTAGTCTTAAGAAAAATTAGAATTTTGTCAGACTTCTGAACACAGTTTAATATTGCCTCTAAATTACATAGGCTATAATTTAGACCTCTAGAGGCTGCTTCAGACCTCTAATGTTCTTTTTTTCGCCCCTGGGATCCCTGCCAGAGCCCTGGTACACAGATAGTGACTAGAGTAGGGCACAGCATTCAGCTATGGGACAGTGGGAAGATGCGTCAGAGACCTGAGGCTCATGTCTGTATAACCATTTATGAACGTTCCCTTGTCTATCCTCTTCTACCTTTGCCAATTTACCTGTTGAAAAATGATGCTATTAATGAGAGATGATTTGCCCCAGATTCTCTCTAGGAAGTCCTTGGGAAAAATTCAGAGAAATACAACAGTTTGGCCTAAAGTTACACTTTAGTTATTACAAGGAAGAGGACTAATATTATTAGGGTGATGATGATAGTGATGATTATCAGGGTAACATTTATCAAATGCCCACTATGCTAGGTGATAGGTATTCATCATTTAACTACCTCCTTCCAGCAATCCAACAAGGAGGTATTTTTCCCCTTTTAGGGAGAAAATTGATAAGTGTTGAAAGAGGTCAAGGAACTTGCCCAAGGACACAGAAATTAAGTGACCAACCTAAAATTCAAACCAAACTAAAATATCTGTGTTTGAAGCTGTATTTTTCCCTGTACTGCTCTGCCTTCGAGATGAAACAAGGACTAGAATCCAAATTGGCTGGAAGATGAGTGTCCTGGCCATAGTACACCGAGAAGCCAATGCTACCCAATCAGTACTTCTTTTGAATGCTAACTTAACACATCTTTTCAAGTAGTGCCGTCATCATTTATACTTAACATGCAGAAGAATTAAAATATTCTTCTTCCATTTTACACATAGAGAGCTTTGTCACTATTTAGTTCTTGGCTCTGTAATTTGATATGTGGTGGGGTGCAGTGGCTAGGCAAAATTCAGGTAACAGAAAATGAATCATTTTAAAGCATACAATCCACTGGCATTTTGTACATTCACAGTGTTGTGGACCTATTACATCTATCTGTAAATGTGCTCAGTTGCTTCAATCATGTCTGACTCTGTGTGACCCTGTGGGCTATAACCTGCCGGGCTCTTCTGTCCATAGGATTTTCCAGACAAAATTACTGCTGTGGGTTGCCATTTCCTTCTCCAAGGAATCTTCCCAACCCAGGGATCAAACCCGCATCTCTTATGTCTCCTGCATTGGCAGACGGGTTCTTGACCTCTAGCACCACCTGGGAAGCCGTTACCTCTATCTAGTTACCCCAAACCTATTAAGCAGTCTTGGCTCCCTGCCAGCCTCTGGCAGCCACCGTGCTACTTTCTGTTTCTGGACTTGCCTTTTCTTAATATTTAACACAAATACAATCATACAACATGTGACTTTTGTGTCTGGCTTCTTTCACTTAGGTTCCTCCACATTGTAGCATATATCAGTACTTCATTTCTTTTATGGGTGAATAATATTCCATTGTATGGCTACATCACAATTTGTTTACCTGTTCATCTGTTAATGGACATTTGGACTATTTCCATCTTTTAGCTGTTGTGAGTAATAATGAAATGAAAATTCGTGTACAAGTGTCTACTTGAGTCCCTGTTTTCAGTTCTTTTGGATATATACCTAGAAATAGATCAGTGGGTCACGTGGTAATTCTGTTTAACTTTTTGAAGAACCACCAGTTTTCACAGTGTCTGTTCCATTTACATTCCAACCTGCAATGTGCAAGGATTCTCCACATCCTCATCAACACTTGTTGTTGTCTCTCTCTTTTTTTAAAAATAATAGTCATCGTAGTGGATATAAGGTGGTATTTCCTTGTGGTTTGATTTGCATTCCCCTGATGACTAATTATGTTGAGCATCTTTTCATGTGTTTGTTGTCCATTTGTTCATCTTCTCTGGAGAAATGTCTAATTCTGATACTTTAAAATATGTGATACTATTTAAATATCTTGGTTTATAAACAAGATTATCAGGATATCCTGTGGTCTGAGAAATTTTCAAAAATAAGATCTTAAATATAAGAACTCCAATTCTGTCCTGATTAAACCATAAGTTGGAGATTTAAAAAAAGAGACAGAGGCTTTTTATTTCTCAAATACCAAAGAAGAAACTGAGGCAGTCTTACATCTTTTTGGTACCTAATGAATTAGCCCCTTAAGAATAATTTAAATGTTAAAATTTCTGCTTCTTCTGGTCTCACACCATCCAAGTATTTATAGAAAATAATCAATTTAGCTTTAGAGGCAGGTTTCGAAAACTTGGCATGTCCTAAAATAATCTAGCACCTTACAAGAGGATGCTGTAATTTTCCTCAGGAGAGCTATTTGCATTTTCCCATCCTGCCTATATTATTATTTCTCTCAATGCTTCTAACCATAGCCTCAGAACCCCTGTTAGGATAATGGTAGCAAGAAAGAACATTACTTAGTTGTGTCTGACCCTTTATGACACCGTGGACTATAGCCTGCTAGGCTCCTCTGTCCATGGAATTCTTCAGGCCAGAATACTAGAGTGGATAGCTGTTCCCTTCTCCAGGGAATTTTCCCAACCCAGGGGTCGAACCCAGGTCTCCCACATTTCAGGCGGATTCATTACCATCTGAACCACCAGGGAAGCCCTATGGTAGCAAGAGGAAAGTAAAATAAGAGCATTTAGCTTGCAAAGGCCTTTGCCACTTTTGAGGTCCATGACAGTTCCTGGAGCAGATACCTTAGATCTCTTTCTCTTTTTATCTGTATAGTTATCTCTTTTCTTTCCTCCTTCCCTTAATATATGTGAGGATTCAAGAAAATAATAATTAGAAGAATGTCTGGCATATACTAAACATTCACTAGATGTTTACTTTTACTGTCTGTCAAATGCCAACTTGGTAGTGTTCACGTATGCTGGAAATTCAGAAATTAATAGGACGGTATTCCTGTCCTCTAAATGCTTGGTCTACTGAGTGAGAGGCATGTGTAAATATATAATTATAATAATACAGTGTGAATAGAACACAAAAGTGAAGCCATTCAACCCAGGGTGAGGTACCTGTGAACACCTGGAGACTTACATTGGGCCAGAAAGATAAGGGTGATTTTGCCAAAGGAGGGGTTATGAAGAATAATCCAGGCTAAGGATAAAGGATATGCAAAGGCAGCAGCTACTGCTGCTAAGTCGCTCCAGTCGTGTCCAACTCTGTGCAACCCATAGACAGCAGCCCACCAGGCTCCGCCGTCCCTGGGATTCTCCAGGCAAGAACACTGTGGAGTGGGTTGCCATTTCCTTCTCCAGTGCATGAAAGTGAAAAGTGAAAGTGAAGTCGCTCAGTCGTGTCCGACTCTTCACAACCCCATAGACTGCAGCCTACCAGGCTCCTCTGCCCGTGGGATTTTGCAGGCAAGAGTACTGGAGTGGGGTGCCATTGCCTTCTCCATGCAACGGCACAGAAGGATGCAAAGCTCAGTCTGTTCAGGGAGCAGTGAGAGGGCTAGAACATAGGGTATGAGGAGGGGCACAGTGGGTAACAAAGCTGATAAGGTAATTGAGGGCTCCTGTGCTAGGAAGTTTAGACTATCCTGACGGTGTGGGAAAGTCATTGAAGGTTAGGAAAAAGGAGTATTATATTGTGATTTAGATGTTAGAAAGGTAAGTCTTTGACATTGTGCTGTCAACAATAAAAATTTTATAATAGCCATATATAACTACAAAATCTCCAGAGAAATAACTTCCCAAAATCATTTGTCCCTTTCTTTTAGATGAAATTTAAACCACTTTTTAAAAGTAGGACTGGTTTAACAACTACTAGTTTAGTTTACCATCTTTCTCTTTCCTACAATACTTGGCCCAGTGTATTACTCATACTCTGTGTTCAACAAAGTCATTGCCTGAAACTAAGCCAAGATACCAAGTGGTACAGAACAAAAAGTTCTATACCTAAGCCTCTAAGACAGATGATTTGCCCCCTAAATATGCCTGGAGTTAGAAATCATTCCTCTACTTTTCCTAGATACCTGAAAACCTGTCCAAGTATGTAATTCTCTTTCATTCTTACGTTTAATACAGTTATTTTTATCTATGATCCACCTTCAAGACCTTTTATTATTTAGTCCTTGTAATAGGCTGCTGTGAGACCTTTGACTTTAAACCTTTCATACTGATGTCAGAGCTAGTTTATGGCTTCTGATTTTTTGTGTGGGATAAACAAATTAGTTATTCTTTCCATTTGACCTTTTCCTGAAGCTTTCCCTAGACTTATGGATTTAAAATTTCATTAGGGTTTTATTCTCAGCTTACTAAAAATTAAAAAGACTGAAACCAACATTTATAATGATTTTAAAGGATTGGCACACATTTTTTGCAAAGGGTCGAATAGTAAATATATTCAACTTTGGGAGCTGTATACTCTTTGTCACAACTACTCAACTGTGCCTCTGCAGCACAGAAGTAGCCATAGACATTTCATGAGCAAATAGGGATGGCTATGTTTCACTGAAAATTTTATTTACAAAAACAAGCCACAGACCAGCTTTGGCCCAAAGACCACAGTTTGCTGACCTGTGATTGAAAGTAACATTCCTCCTCCTTTTTATCTGTCTGCCTTCAGGAAGGAATGGCCATAGACTATAGTGTTTAGATTTTTTTCGAAGACTGTTACATCATCTCTGTTTTACATGTGCATGCACACACATGCACCAGAAAAAATCTCCAGAGCATTTAGCTGGATTTTCCATGTAACAGGGCTGCCATACTGGAAAGGAAATATGTTTGTCTCTCTCTCTACCTTTCTTAAGAGTTTATGTTCTCAGTAGACAGGTAGGAGAAATCTATGTGTCCATTTGGGAACCTATTATAGGGCTCTGTTCAGAAGCATAGGTCTTGTCTCCCAGACTTATTGACTGCTGAAGAATTAGGTCCTGGTCCTAGTGTTTAACCATTCTTCTGCACTAGTGTAGATAAACTTTCTCCATTTATGGTTCTTCTGAAGGCAGAAGTAACATCGCAACCACTTGTCACTTAAGCAATGTATGTTACTTTTAAATAAAGCTTCTTAAGCAGTGCTTTCTAAATTTAAATATGCATAGTAATTACCTGAATTGTATGGTAGGTATATGCTTCATTTTTTAAGAAAGTGCCAAAGTGGTTATACCATTTTACTTTTCTACCAGCACTGTGTAAGAGTTCCAGTGGCTCCAGTTTGTATGTCAACACTTGGTATAACTAGTCTCTTTTAATTCTAGATGTTCTAGTACCTTTTTGGTGGTGCTTCATTGTAGTTTTGATTTGCATTTTCCCAATGACTAATGAGATCAAGCTGCCCATATCTTTTTTAATAAAATGTTTGCAAATCTTTTGCCTATTTTTAAAATTGTGTTCTTTATTTTATATTTAATGAGTATTTGATGAAATTCAACTTAGAATTTTTTCTTTTATTCTGTTTTTGCATCATATCTAAGAAATATTGACTAACCAAGGTCACTATTTTCTCCTATGCTTCTTCTAAAAGCATTATACATTTAAATAGTATGCTTAGGTCTGTGATCCATCTGAGTTAAATTTCATATTTAGTATAAAGTAGGGACTGAAGGGTTTTTTTGTTTTTCTGGGAGGTAAAAGGATATATAGGTATTCAGTACTTCTCGCACTATTTGCTAAATTACCTTTGCTTGTGTAGGTATATATCTAGACTCCATTCTATTTTATTATTTTATTATTCTTTTGTCTGTTTTATACTAATACCACACGCAATTACTTTAACTTTATAATGAATCTCGAGATCAGGTAGTGTAAGTCCTCTAAGTGTTCCTCTTTTCATTGTTGTTTTGGCTGTTCTGAGTCCTGTGCAGTTCCATATGAGTTTTATAATCAGTTTGTGAATTTCTTTAAAAAAAAATAATATTGCTGGTAGGTATTTTTATTAGTGTTGCATTGAATCTAGTTTACAGAAAACTGACATAGAAAACATTAACTATTTTAATCCATAAAAAGGTTATATGTCTCCATCTATTTAGGTTGTCTTTAATTTTTCTCAACAATGTTTTAGTTTTTCAGTGTACATCTTTTTTTCAAAGTTATTCCTAAGTATTTCATATATTTTATGCTATTATAAATGGCATTTTAAAAATTGTAAGTTCTGATTATTTGTTGTTAGTGTATAGAAGTACAGTTGCTTATTGTATGTCAATTTTATATCCTGCGTTGTTACCAAAGTCACTTATTAGTTTTAATAGTTTTTTGGTAGAATCCACAGTATTTTCCAGATCCATAATCATTTTATCTGTAAGAGTTTTTCTTCCTTTTCATTCTTGATGTCTTTTATTTCTTTTTCTTGCCTTCCTTTTGAAAATCGGTCATTGTGTTCAACATTCAGTCATCTCAATGGATGCAGAAAAAGCATTAGACAAAAGTTAATCCATTCCTGATAGAAACTTTCAGTAAATAGGAATAGATTAGAGCATGATAAAGGGCATCTATTAAAAAACCTATCAGCTAATGTTTTGCTTACTGGTGAAAAACTGAATATTTTCCTGTTAAAATTAGGAAAGAGGCTTGTTCCTATCCCTTCTATTCACCACCACCAAACTGGAGATTCTAACCGGTCTAATAAATGATCTCACCCTTTCCCCCCTCCCCTCTAATATTTCTTTTCTCTGAATCTGCCTATTCTGAGTACCTCATGTAAGTGGAAACAAAATATTTGTCTTTTTGTGTCTGGCTTCTTAGTATAATGTCTTTTAAAGCTTATCTTTATTATAGTATGTATTAGAACTTTGTTCCTTTCTATGGCTGAATAATATTCCATTGTATATATACCACATTTTGTTTATCCATTTGTCCACTGATGAGTATTTGGATTCTTTCCACCTTGTGGCTATTGTGAATAATGCTACTATGAATATGTATTTATTGACCATTTATATATCTTCTTTAGAGAAACATCTATTCAAATCCTTTGCCTATTTTTTGATTTGATTGTTTGCTCTTTTTGTTGTTATTGAGTTATAGGAGTTCTGTATGTTAAACTCTTACTAAGTATATGGTTTGCAAATATTTTCTTCCTTTCTGTGGATTGTCTTTTCACTCTCTTTATAATGTCCTTTGATACACAGAAGATTTTAATTTTGATGAAATCTGACATATCTATTTTTACTTTTTAATGCCTCAGCTTTGTGTCATACTAAAGGAATCATTGTCTAATCCAAAGTAATTAAGATTTTTACCTTTATTTTCTAAGAGTTTTATAGTTTTAGCTTCTTAATTTTAGATATTTTATTCACTTTTAGTTGCTGTTTTTGTATGTGGTGTATAGTGATGATCCAATCTCATTCTTTCCATATGGAAATCCAGTTTCCCCAGAACCATTTGTTGAAAAAACTCACCTGTCTCCATTGAATGGTTTTGGCATCCCTATATGAGAGTTTATTCCTGGACTCTCTGTTCTATTGCATTGGTTTAGACCAGAAGGTTTTGGTTACTTTAACTTTGTAGTAAGTTTTGTAAATGTGAGTTGTCAAAATTGTTCTCCTTTTTCTGCTCTTTCTTTTATTTTTTTTTTTACTATTTAGAGCCTCTGAGTTTTCTTGTGAATTTAGAATGGATTTTTTATTTCTGTAACAAATGCTGTTGAGATACACTCAGTTGTTCCTTATAGAGATTTAAATAGTAAGGGGAAAATGTCTATTAAGTTATGCATGAAATGCTCATTTTCAGTTCTCCTCATTCCTTTGGGTAGATCCAGATTTCTGACTGGGCTTATTTTCCTTCTCCTTCAAGGACTTCCTTTAACTTTTATTGTAGTACATATGATAGTAGTTAATTCAGCTTCTGTATATATTTGAAAAAGTCTTTATTTCATCTTCAATTTTTCAGATACTTTTACTGGGTATAGAATTCTAAGTTAACAAGTTTTGTTGTTGTTTTCTTTCAGTGCTTTAAAGATATTGCTTCGCTGTCTTCTCATTTGCACTGTTTTGGATAAAAAGTCTGATCTCATCTTTATTTTTTTCCCTATACATATTATGTCTTTTCTTTGATAGATTTTAAGAGTTTTCATTTTAATATTAATTTTATACAATTTGGTTATCATGTGCCTTTGTGTAGCTTTCTTCATTTTTATTTTGTCTCATGTTCATTTATATCCTTGGATCTGTGGCTTTATAGTTATCAAATTCAAAAAAATTTTGGCCATTATTTCTTAAAATAATTTTTCTTTCCCTATTCCCTGCACCTGTTTCCACCCTCCAATTACACTTATGTTAGATTACCAAAAGTTATCCCATAGATAACTTTTCCAACTTGCTACCTTGCTTGAGTGCAAGATAAAATCTTCTGGTTCCAACTGGGCCTCTGGATTACCAAGATGGATAATCTACCTGCCAGGTTCCGTATCACCTCACTGTTTACAGTGCTGATATATAATTTCCTCTTTATTTCTGGTACTTAGGAATTCTTCTTTGTCTTTTCTTTCTCACATGCTAAGTAATACTTTTTAACATTTTTGCTATATTTTATCTACTATTTCTAAGTATTTATATTGAAAGAATTTCACATTATCTTGGTCCATATCTCCTAGGGACAGACCAGCATCATTTCCTTGTTTTCAAAGGCCTTTTTATTAAGGTACATTTTAACCTGGGCTTTCAGAGGAACAAATAAATACCATATGTATATATGTATGTGGGTATTTGTGTATACACTTGGTTATTATTTGAAACTAGCCTAATCACTATAGCTTGCTTCAATTTGGTAATGTGAAATTTCGCATTAGTCCTTGAGAATTAACTGATGATTGCTAACTTTAAACAAGGAAGAGTAACAATTTGCACTTAAATTCCATGTCTCGTTCATTTAAGAACCATTTGATAGCTCATAAAATGTGTTCATTATTTTTGATGAGTTGTAGAGACATCTAATTCAGTGGTCACTGTTTCAGAGATATAAAACTCTGCTGAGCAACTCAGAGAGCCACAGTGGGAAAAAGGCATAGACTTTCAGAAGGAGAAGACCGGGTTTGAATTTGAATTCTAGTACTTCTTTGCAAGTAATTGTACTACTCAGGAAAAAAATGCTTACGTAAAAAAAAAAAAATCACTAGTCTAAAGAATACTTAGAAGTTCAAGAACTTCAGATGTAAAACTGGTGAGCACTGATAATTCCACTCATTCATCTACCAAATATGTATCAAATGCTTGCTATGTATAAGATAGTAGCCTAGATGCTATAGAATATATAGAGTCCTTTCCCTTAGGGAGTTTACAGCTCAAGTAGGGAGTAGTGAGACAGATATACAGACAAGTGTGCCACAAAGCAGCATGAGAGCAGTGACAAGTATGCTACAGGTGAAAGGCTCCAGTAGAGGTTATTGCTTAGTTCTGAGCAATCCAGCTTCTCATTTTCCTATAACAGGAAGTATTTTTATATTAAGTAGCCCAAGTCATAGATCAGGCAGCACCTGAAACTTGTTCCTAAACTGGATCTTCCAGCTGTTCTACCTCCACCTAATCAACAGTGTATTTCTAATCACTTTGTCTGATGCATCCCCTGAGATGTAGCAAGAGGAACCTCTGCAAGGACAGTATTTGTAGGACACAGAAGTTCCAAGAAGCACAGTTTATGAAAACAAATGTATACATGAACTGTTAACCACAGTACTGGAAATTATCCTAAAAGTTTGATCATAAAATGGGCTTCCCAGTTGGTTCAGTGGTAAAGAATCTCCTTGCCAATGCAAAAGATGCGGGTTCAATCTCTGATCCAGGAAGATTCCCTGGAGAAGGAAATAGCAACCCACTCTAGTATTCTTGCCTGAAAAAACCCTGTGGAGAGAGGAGCCTGGCAGGCTCTAGTCCATGGGTTTGCAAAGAGCTGGACACAGCTTAGCAACTGAACAACAACAGCAACGCAGGATAATGGGGGGAAAGGCTAAGCAAAATTCTCTCTCTCTATATATATATAAAATCTACAAGACAGAAAAAAAATGGATGATAGTCATTCACAAGCAACTACCAAACATGCAAGAAGCTATGACCATGATGGAATTTAGGAAAACTGACCCTGAGCCACATGCCTGAGCCAGTCCTTCTGTCTCCCTGTCTGATACTCAGGGACATTGTGAGTAAGGAAAGGAACATTGAATTACCAGAGGAGAAGAGAGGAAAATATTGTTGATCTGGATTCAAATCTAAGTTCTGCCACTAATTTAATGGTCTTGTGTAAATTATTTACCCTTATGTGATTTCAGTTTCTTTATCTATATACTGGTCTCATATTTCTAAAAATATATGAAAAGCTGTTGGGATTTTGATGGGTAGAGCCAATGGAACAAGAAGTTTTCCAGGTGGTAAGAGTAACGTTATTTAAGAAACAAAAGGAAAATAATGCAAAACTTGAACACTGCACTTGTCACAGTAAATCAGTAGATGCCTAAAATAATGATGAAGGTGGTCCATGTATAATTATCTGTCTTCCTCTATTAAACTGTGTCCTGCTTCTGTATTCTGTATTCCTGCTTTACACTGCTAGTGTGATGCCTAAAGTAAAATTGGTGCTTAGTAAATATTTGTAAGAAAGAAAGAAGGGGAGAGAAATAGAAGGGAGAAGAGGGGAGGGGGAAGGAAGAAAGTTAGCTGGCTTAGGAAGTCCTGTCACAACAGGTGCCACATTTTATGCCACGAATCCCTGTATTTAATGACCTTTCATATCTGCAACAGTCTGTTTTAACACAGAGCTGTTCACCTAGAATACTTCTATTATAGACTGTATTTGTGCTCAGAGAGCTTTTAGAAGATCCCTTTGTGGTATATACATAGTGTCGTAACAGGTCATTTCTACCCAGCTAGTCAATTTCATTGACTCAGATGGAGCTGCTTTGTGAATGAGCTGTATCATTTTCCTCCCTAATTTTTACGGTAGACAATAAATGTTTTACGCCTGGAAAGGCAGTTCATTTATGCAACAGATGCTTGTTAAATGCCTCCCAAAAGTTAGGCACTGTGCAAAACACTTGTAATATAAAGGTATGTAATATGGACAACGTCCCTGCCTTTATGGTGCTTACAGTTGTCATGGGGGACTCTCACATTAAATAAACAACCATATGACAGTACAATTGTGATAAATGTTTTTAAAGGGAAAGTATAGGATGTTACAAGAGAGATCTAAACTAATTTGCAGATGGGATCAAAAAGTATGTTACAGTTAAAATTTTAAGCATCTTAAATATTCCTCTATTTGAAATATTAAAAGAACTCCCATAGGTTGTTGATAATATTAGGGATATCTAAATTTGGAAAGATGGACTTGTTCAGAAAGGCACAGAATCTTTAAAAATTCGATTCTTCAACTTAATAAATGACTGAAAAGGGAGACACTGTTTACCCAAGAATACACAGCTTGCTAATAGCATGGCTGGAACTTGAACACAGGTCTACTAATCTCATTACCTTTCTCGGTAGAAAGATAAGATATTATACATCAAGTATAGATCAGCCATGGCCAAAAGAACTATTAAGTGTCCACTCTGTACAAGGTTGTATACTGGGGGAGGGAGGTGCTTACAGAGTAATGAATTAGGCAAATGTAAATATAAACAGAAATATACAAAATAAGTCCTATCAGACTGGTTGTACCTGGTCATAGTAAAACTGTAGTATGTAGACCAAAGTGGAAAATACCCATTGGAATCAATGAAGATATCTTTAAAGGAATATGCTTCTATTTCTTTAAAATGAAAATACTAATAGCTAAGTACTAAGTCTCCAAGTAGAAGTTTTTAAAACCTAGTTTTATTCATGGGTAATATTACATGGTTGTAAATTATCCTGACTACTTTGCAATCTAAGTGATCTCTCAGGTTAAACATTGTTCCTGATATTTTATTGTAACATTAAATTTCCCTGGCATACTTCTTCATCATAGATAGTATTGCAATTAACTTCAGGACAGCAACATCTTATTCTTTATAATTTTTTATTGAAAGACTAGGAATCAATTAAATGTTACTATTCATACCAGAGATTGTAGAGTTAATGGGATCATTGAGACCAAAAAGCGTATGAGACTTCAGGGAGAAGACCAACCTTGAGTAGATATCAGAGGGTGCACCTAAGACAGTGCTGAGCATATACTCAGACTGAGTAAACATATATTGAATTAAAGAGACAAAAAGAAGAATTAAGTTAAACCATATGAAATGTCCATTTTTATGGGTCAAAAGCCAGCAAATATTGATGACTTTATATGATTCAACCTATCCTGCAAAATAACCATAAAAGGAAGCTATATTCTAATGTCAACCAATGTGGGTATTTATTAAATTTAAGTACATGTATTGATATATATGTCCCTGGTGGCTCAGTCGGTGACCTGCAATGCGGGAGACCTGGGTTTGACCTGGGTTGGGAAGATCCCCTGGAGGAGGGCATGGCAACCCACTCCAGTATTCTTGCCTGGAGAATCCCCAAGGACAGGGGAGCCTGGTGGGCTGCAGTCCATGGGGTCGCAAAGAGCTGGGCACGACTGAGCGACTAAGCACAGCACAGCACATTGATATATTGGCTATACTCCAGAATTTAACAAATAAATTCTGGTAGTTGAATTAAGTTAATTTCATATAACATCACAGTTTAAATGTAGGCAGATGGCATAATAACTTCTGACATTAAAAATATTCTAAAAGATCTTCAACTCAAATAACTTCTACATTATGTACACTTCATGAATGTGAATGTTATGGGGAAATAGTTTCCCTGATGGCTCAGATGGTAAAGAATCCACTTGCAATGCAGAAGAGCTGGGTTTGATCCCTGGGTCAGGAATATCCCTGGAGGAGGGCATGACAACCAGTATTCTTGCCTGGAGAATTCCATGGACAGAGGAGCCTGGGAGGCTGCAGTTCAGGGATCACAGAGTCAGACACGACTGAGCGACTGAGCACAGCACAGTGCAACCAAGCTTTAGCGGTAAGATTTCAGCCTCTTTCTGTGCTGACCAGGGGATTACTTCCTAGTCTTTTTCTGTCTCCCAGCCCTTAGGCCCAGTTCTGACAGTCTCCAAGTTTATCTTAGAAAAATCAGGAGAAAGAGAAAGGAACGAATCACTGAAAATGAACTAAATGTCAGGTACTTTTCTAGATATTAGTAGTTCATATAATATGGTATTGAATTCTCACAACAACCCTATAGAGACAAGTGCTATTTCATTTTTATAGTTGAGAAAACTGAGACCTAGAGAACTTAAATAACTTACCCAAGGTCACACAGTTTGTAAGTGCTGGCACTCGGCTTCAGACTTTTTATTTTCACTGTATACTGTGCTATGCACCTTATTCCTTGCTTATGCTGTACACTTTATAAGTCCCTTGTTAATTATAATAAATTTATACAGGGATAAAACAAGGGATTATTGTTTTTTTCTTTAAAAAACAGTAATGTGGTAAAATGCATTGAATATTTTCCTTTCTTAATAAGGATGAACGAGAAGCCAGAGAAAATGTGAAGAGAGAACAAGATGAGGCCTATCGCCTTTCACTTGAGGCTGACAGAGCAAAGGTAGGTTTGGTCAAGGGACTTCTGGGATAAAGACATCAATCCTAAATAGTCTTTGATTATTTAAGTGCCAGTCCTTTAATCGTCTTGATCCATGAGAGGTGGCTTTGCCTTGGAGAAAGCTGGATTCAGTTAACAGGAAGAATATAATTCTGCCTCTGGTTCTTAAAGCATGGTTCATTTTGACAAGATACAGCTTTTTCAAGAATCATGAGAAATGAAGACACAAATGGGCCTAGTATGTACTTCATTTGTTCTTTAATCAGCCTATGGTAAAATTTAGCAATGTTTTAAAAATTCTTCAGGTGATTTTAATATGCAGTCAGGGTTGAGAACCACTGGCTTATTTAGTGCTTTTGAGCATACACTTCCACAAGAGGAAAATGAATAAGCCACAGTTTCTTACCCTCAAAAGAAGGGTCATTGTGGTGGAGAGTAGATTAACTCAAGAGCACAGGTAGCTGGAACACTTGGGCAAGGATCCTAAATGTCAAAAGGGAAGCCCTGAGTTCTGTCAGAGTTCAATGAACAGAATTTCCAGTGGAAAACTTTTATGGACAGCCAAGAAGTGGGAATGTACTTGGAAGGGTTTCGTAGAAAAGGCTGTTTATTCCAACCAGACAGAGAAAGAGATAAGAGAGGAAGTAATATATGCTAGCAGGAAGGGCAGAAAGCAGGGGTTCATGACAGAGGCTGGTTTGATATTTGGGTACAGGAGAGGTTGGTGACTGCAGCTATGAAATTAAAAGACACTTGCTCCTTAGAAGAAAAGCTGTGACAAACCTAGACAGCATATTAAAAAACAGAGACATTACTCTGCCAACAAAGGTCCGTCTAGTCAAAGCTATGGTTTTTCCAGTAGTCATGTCTGGATGTAAAAGTTGAACCATAAGGAAAGCTGAGTGCCGTAGAACTGATACTTTTGAACTGTGGTGTTGGAGACTATTGAGAGTCCTTTGAACTGCAAGGCGATCAAACCAGTCAGTCCTAAAGGAAATCAGCCCTAAATATTCATTGGAAGGACTAATGCTGAAGGTCCAATACTTTGGCCACCTGATGCAAAGAACTGACTCATTTGAAAAGATCCTGATGCTGGGAAAGATTGAAGGGAGGAAGAGATGATTGGATGGCATCACCGATTTGATGGACATGAGTTTGAGCAAGCTCCAGGACTTGGTGATGGACAGGGAAGCCTGGCATGCTGCAGTCTGTGGGGTGGCAAAGAGTCGGACACGACTGATTGAACTGAACTGAACTGAGGTAGCAGAAAAGATGACCAGAGAAAGGCTCTAAAGGATCTTGAATGCTGCACTACCCAGGGCACCTAAACATAGATTTAGTAGGAACCTAAACATGAACAGAGACCTATGCTTTGTTGTTGCTTTAATTTCCATTTTGTTCCAGAGAGAAACATTTTCATTACTACAGTGTACCTCTGGGCCATGCTGAGAATGGATTTTTTCTTTTTTTAAGTAGATCAGGGTTTATTGAGTGTTGAATTTCATTCTCTTTTATCAACAGAGGGAAGCTCATGAGAGAGAGATGGCAGAACAATTTCGTTTGGAACAGATTCGAAAAGAACAAGAAGAAGAACGTGAGGTAAGACATAATTTTTAGAAAAGTTATTAAAATTCTGCGTCTATTTCCATTACATTTGATACTAAGGATATTAATATTTCTTATAACTTAATTCTTTCCACTTTTCCCAGACTCATTTTAGTATGGAAAACTAACCTTTTTTTAAGAAGAATCATTTCTGATCTGTTATGTTGTTGAACTCTTAGAAAACTTACCTTGTACTAGATTCATGGTTTTCTATTCTTCTCAATTCCTCTCTGTTTCTTGCCTGACAGATACTCCCATCCTTCCTCAATATTGTCTCACCCCACAAAGACTATATTTTCTCCCCTTTTCCCAGGCTTCACTATAATCACCCAAAGAAACAGAGTTATTCCTGCAACATCTTGCACTGGGCCCCTAATTATGAGAAGTCCATTTAGCTTGGCTGATTTTTTTTTCCCCTTTGAGTTCATGTCATGTCTGTGATAACATAGAGAATTTTTCATTCACTCATTTTGCAAATATTTTTTGACTACTTAGTATGTGTCTGAAATCTTTGGGAACAGGGATAAAGATATGGGTCGTCCCCTCCAGGAATTCATAGTCTTATAAAATTATATAATATTTGTAAAAGTTATTCTAGTGATTTACCTGAAGTGCAATGGGGGAAAAAAGGAAGTGGTATCAAATGACTTCCTTGGATGGCTCACAGAAAAGGACTTTTAGAACTTTTTGCTAGACATGAAGTTAATGGCCAAATTCATTTATAAAAAGAGGAAGCAAGTGATGGAAAAGCCTGGAGGGCCCTAACTTGGGCTGAGGAAAACTCCATTAGTCTTCATTCTTTGTCAGAGGATGCTGCCTCATAACTTACTCAGCAGATTTTTAAAAATTGATATATAGTTGATTTTACAACATAGTGTTAGTTTCAGGTATACAGAGAAATGATTCAGATACACACACACACACATTTTTTTTTCAAATTCTGTTCCATTATAGATAATTACAAGGTTTGGAATATGGCTCCCTATGATATATAATAAATTATTTTTGTTTATTTTTTATATAGTAGTGTGTGAATCCCATACTCTATTTTATCCCTTTCCCCTTCTTTCCTTTTTGGTAACCATAATATTGGTCTTTCTTAGTCTGACTTACTTCACTTAGTATGATAATCTCTTGGTCCATCCATGTTGCCACATATGGCAATATTTCATTCTTTTTTATGGCTGAGTAACATTCCATTGTGTATAGGTAGCACATCTTCTTTATCCATTGATCTGTTGATGGACACTTAGGTTGCTTCCATGTCTTGGCTATTATAAACAGTGCTGCTGTGTACACCTGAGTGTACACAGTGTACTCTTTTCAAACTAGAGTTTTTAATCTTTTCTGAATATAAGCCCAGGGGTAGGATTGCTGGATAATATGGTAGCTCTACTTTTAGTTTTTAAAGAAACCTCCATACTGTTCTCCATAGTGAATACACCAATTTACATTCCCACCAAAAGTGTAGGAAGGTTCCCTTCTCTCTACATCCTCTCCAGCATCAACAGATGATTTCTGAATAAGAATTATGCTTAGCACTGAAAGAGAAACAAAGGCCAGAAAGACATTTTCTGCCTGCAAGAAGAGATTACACATTGTAAGGAAGATGGAACATGTCTACAATTAACAGCAGATCAAGGGAAAGGGTGCTAAATAACATAAGAGAAATAAAAGCAAAATACTTACAAGTTTAGGGGCAAAGTAAAAATCTTTCACAGCTTTTGAAATCAGACAACACTGTAGAAGAGGTGATATTTGAGGTAGGTCTTGAGAAATGTGTAAGATTTCACTGTTTGGAAATTAGAGTTTATTCATTTTCACACACTTATTGAGTGCGTATCACATATGTGCAAGATACTATACCTGACAAACTCTAGTCTTTGTACATGCTGAAGACTCTCAATAATGGAAGGTAGAAATAATTGTTGAACATCTGTGTGTCAAGTACTCTGCCAGCTACTTTACCTGTGTTTATTTATTGACCATTAAAGCAAGCTACAAGGTTAGAGATTTCTCTTCACGTGTGAGAAAACTGAAGCTCATTGAGAAGTCACACATAGAAATGGGAACAACTGAGATTCTCAGTTAGGTCTTTATGACTGTGTACCAAGCTCATGCTCTTTTGCTTGCTCCATTCCAGTTCAAGGTCATTTTTCATTGTGTATGATCATAGGACTCATGTGTGTAGAGTTCCATAAAAGTTTGGATAAAATATTTGTCACTATACTTTTAGGCTATTTCAAGAAATACAGTGTTTTTAAGAAGTATTTATTTATTTGGCTGCAAAGGGTCTTAATTCCAGCATCTTTAGTTGTGGCATGCAGGATCTAGTTTCCTTACCAGGGATTGAACCCAGGCCCCCTGCATTGAGGGCTTCACAGGTAGCAACTGGTAAAGAATCTGCCTGCCAAGCGGGAGACCTGAGTCCAGGCCCTGGGTCCAGAAAATGCCCTGGAGTAGGAAATGGCAACCCACTCCAGTATTCTTGCCTGGAAAATTCCATGGACAGAGGAGCCTGGCAGGCTGCAGTCCATGGGGTCGTAAGTGTCAGACACAACTGAGTGACTAAGCACACCCCTGCACTGAAAATGTGGAGTCTTAGCCACTGGACTATGAGGGAAGTCCCAAGAAATAGAGTTTTAAAATATTGGTACTTTCACTTTCATGCTCTTTCATAAATGTGCTCGCTCTCTCTCTAATAGTATATTTTCAACACATATTTGCTGGATGCCAAGTGTACACAATTAACTGCCTGTTTTAGACCTAGAAAATGAGAGTCGCCCAGTCACATCTGACTCTTTGCGACCCCATGGACTATACAGTCCATGGAATTCTCTAGGCCAGAATGCTAGAGTGGGTAGCTTTTCCCATCTCCAGGGGATCTTGAGCTTGGTAGCATATACATATACTTTCTTCTGATGATTTACCATATTTACCCTTGGCTAAAATTTTCTCTTTCCAAATGTTGGTAAAGCTTGTCCTCTCATAGAAAACCCCATAAATATCCTTTAGCATACTTCAGTGCAAGTGTGTTTCAGCTGTAAACATGTGTGAGGACAGGACACAGGGGGAGAAAGGATAAGTCATACTTTGCAGCTAGTCACTACTTGAACTTGTCATTTGGTATACTCCCAAAAACAACTTCAGGTAATGCTAAACTATCCTCTCCCTCAGAGAGTTGCATTAATGGCCTTTATTAATCCCACCACTGAGAAACTGTTAATCTTCTGCTTATCTTAGTTTGGGCTTCCCTGGTGGCTCAGGGATAAAGAATCTGTCTCCAGCGCAGGAGACTCAGGAAACACGGATTCAATCCCTGGATCAGGAAGATAACCCCAGGAGGAGGAAATAGCAACCCACTCCATTATTCTTGCTAGGAAAATCCTGTGGACAGAGAAGCCTGGTGGGCTACAGTCCATGGAGTCGCAAAGAGTCAGACACAACTGAGCACGAGCACCTATCTCAATTTAATTCAGTGCTATCCAGACTCAGTTGTTCCTATTTTTTTTGTGGAGCACCAGTTAACATATTTCAGCACACTGTTAAGTCACATCAGTCGTGTCTGACTCTATGGGACCCCACAGATGGCAGCCCACCAGGCTCCCATCCCAGGGATTCTCCAGGCAAGAATACTGGAGTGGGTTGCCATTTCCTTCTCCAGTGCATGAAAGTGAAAAGTGAAAGTGAAGTTGCTCAGTCGCGTCCGACTCTTCACGACCCCATGAACTCTAACCTACCAGGCTCCTCCGTCCATGGGATTTTCCAGGCAAGAGTACTGGAGCGGGGTGCCACTGCCTTCTCCTTTCAGCACGCTAGTGTATAACAAATATCTCTGAATAACAAATATCTCTGCCCATTCTCTGCAACAAGAGAAGCCGCTGCAATCAGAAGCCTGTGCACTGCAACTAGAGACTAGCCCCCGCATGCCACAGCTAGAGAAAGCCTGTGTAGCAACAAAGGCCTAGCTCAGCCAAAAAATTTAAAAAAAATTTTTTAAGAAATGTATGAACTACATATCCTTTAAGAAATCTTTCCTGAATATTGTTTTTTGCCATTGAGTTTGGAGTAAGTAGAGAAGGTTTCAACTACTATTATTGACTTCCAAGTCTTTTAGTCAGTCTGTATTCAGCAAATATTTGTTAAGGTCTTTGTGTGTACAGGTCAATGAATCTGGTACTGTGGGTGCTATATAGCAAATGTGAGACAGCCTGTACCCTCAAGGAACTCACTGTTTAGTACAGGGGGGTAGATGAATACCAAATAACTATAGAAAAACATAATATACACTGTAAAAACCATTAGAATAGCAGGTTTAGAGGAAGATGACCTCTGACTAGGAAGGCAGTGAGGAAGACTTAACAGAGGAAGAAAGCTTTGGAGGACTGATAATACATTGGTGGTTAAAGATGAAGTAGAAGAGTATTTTGGGTGGATTGAACAGGTAGGTGGTTGGAGGAATGGTAAAAGGTATGGGCTGGATAATCATGAAAAAAGGGAGAAAGGCATAGGACTTCCTCAGAACTGTAAATGGGCAAATTTGGAACACAGTCTTAATCATTAGAGCTAAGTGCTAGAAGGCCAAGTTTTGGTAGGAAAGAATGGACACAAAGCTGTTCCCTTTTGCTGCTGGTTTCCTTAAACAGAAAATTTTAACGTTGTGTTTTTGCCTATCTGCCCAGAGTTGGTTCCTTTCGATCTTTATGCCTCTTCAAGTAGAAAATCCTAAGCAGTATTAAAGACCACTAGATGAGAGAACAGAAGAACATGGAATTAGAAACATTGGCACTTCTCTTCAATTCTCTGATTTAATCTTCTCAACCATCCTACAAAATGGATTATAGGCAATACAACCATTACCATCTTACAGATGAGGAAAATAAGATTGTAGCAGGATTAAAAAGCCTATTTTAAAATTCTTACCTAGCATTTGTCTAGCGAAAGCAGAACCAGAACTCCGATCCAGTATTCTTTTTACCTATTACTTTACACAGGAAGAATGAAGGTGGTACCATGAATAGGTTATTAAACTAAGACTGTTTTTTATAGTTTGTGTTTTCATCTTAGGTAAGTTGCTTCTTTTCACATAGACAATACCATTACACTGGGCCATAATGATAATCAATTTTGCCATCAGCATGTCACTATCTGTTGAGCAGTTAATGTTTCCTAAACTCTGTGCTGAGCACTTTACAGATATTAACTTATTAAATCTCTACAACATCTTAATAAGGAAGGTGCCAATATATAAATACACCTTACTATAATTATAGAGACTTATTGCTTAGGTAGTTCCAATTAAAGTATTCTGCTGCTAGCCTTGAACCATTAAACTAGAAATTTCATATTCATGGTACCCAAACTACTACCTGCAGCCTGTTCTTCATATCCAGAAGCAGCCCAAAAATCATATATCTGAATATTAGTTTATGAAATATGATCATTTGCCTTGATTTACTTTATCCAGCAGTGAGGCTGTGTTCTTAGTGTGCTTTTAATACCCTCTAGATGGATGATTGGTTGCCAGGAGCAGAGAATGGCTACAGGATTGGGTCAGATCAGCAGTACCTGTGTAAGATCCATTACCCTTGTTTGATTATCCCATTTATTATCATGATTTTAAGTACTGTCTACATTTGGCCCCCAAATTTATATCTCCATCTCCTCCCATTCCTCGAACTCCAGACGTGAATGTATAATTGCCAGCCCATCATCTCCATTTAGATGTCTAATAGGGATCACAAACTTAACATGTCTTAAACTGAACAACTGATCTTACTCTCCCCACCCAATCTTACCTTCCACAGTCTTCCCTATCATAATAAGTGAAAAATGTTTCCAGTTGTTTGAGCCAAAAACCTTGGAACTACTCTTGACTTCTCTCTTTCATGTCCATATTTAATGAGCAAATCCTGTTGACTCTACCTTCAAAATATATGTGGAACTCAGATGCTTCTCACTAACCTCACTACCCTCACCTCAGCAACCATTTTTTGTTACCTGGATTACTTTAGTATCCTGACAACTTGACTCCATGCCTCCATTTTGCCTTTCCTGTATGTCTTTTGATACATTCTTCTTTAAACAATTGGCCTATCATGTCATTTCACGTCACCTGTCTTCATATCTCAAAATAAAAGCTAAAATCTTTACAGTGATTTCAATCAAAATCTTTGCAGGATTTTTTTTCTTTTTCTAGACGTTGACAATGGATTCTAAAATTTTTATGAAAAGCCAGTAGAACTAGAATAGCCAAAAATCATTTTTTAAAGAAAAAGGTCAGTGGATATACACCACTAGAGTTCAAGATAGTATAATCAAGACAGTGTGGGGATTGCCAAAATGATTGCCCCATATATCCATTATACAGAACAAAGAATCTGGAAATAGATCCACATGTGTGGATCATCAGTTGATTTTTGACGAAAGTGCCAAAACAATTCAATGGAGAAAGGATGATCTTTTCAACAAATGATGCTGCAAACTAGTGGATATCCATATGCAAAACAAAATTGAGGACAAAACAATAAAAACACTTCCAATCCATATCTTGCATCGTGTTCAATAATTAACTCAAAATGGGTCATAAACCTAAATGTATATTTTCTAATATGCAAAATATATAATGAACTCTCAAAACTCAATAATTTTTTTAAAAAAGCCTTAGTTTAAAAATGGGCCAAATATTTGAACAGACACTTCACCGAGGAAGATATACATCAGGGCAAATAAGGATGTGAAAAGATGCTCAACATTATTAGTCATTAGGGAAATGCAAATTAATACCACAATAGATACACACCAGTTATCAATAGAATAGCATTTAGAAAAAAAAGAAAAAAGGACAATACCAAGTAGTAGCAAAGATAAAGAGCAACTGGAATGCTCATATATAAATGATGGGAATCATTAATGATAGCACATCCACTTTGGAAAATAATTTGGCACTTTCTTATAAAGTTAAAATATACATACCATATAACCCAGCAGTCACACTTAGGTATTTATATCAGTGAAATGAAAGTAACAGAAAAATGTGTTTTTATGCAGAAGTCTGTACTCAGATGTTTATATTGGCTTTGTTTGTAATCACCCCAAACTGACAAGTGTCCCTCAACTGGAGAAAGAGTAATCAAACTAATATATCTACATAATAGAATACCAATCAGCAATAGGTAGGAGTGAACTACTGATATATTCAACAACATGGATGAATCTCAAATGCATTACATTAAATGGAAGAAGCCATTTGTATGACATTTATAACCAAATTTATATAACATTCTGGAAAAGGCAAAACCAGGGATAGAAAACAGGTTGCCTGGAGATTGGGGGATTTGGGAGGTAGATGATAGAATTGTTCTTTATCTTGATGGGTGATGATGGTTAGACAAATGTATGCATTTATCAAAACTCATCGAATTATGCATTTAATAGGATGAGTTTTACTATATTTGTGTGTGTGTGAAAGTGGTTTGACTGGTTTGATCTCCTTGCAGTCCAAGGGACTCTCAAGAGTCTTCTCCAATACCACAGTTCAAAAGCATCAGTTCTTTGCCACTCAGTGTTCTTTATGGTCCAACTCTCCCATCATTGCATGACTCCTGGAAAAACCATAGCTTTGACTAGATAGACTGTTGTCAGCAAAGTAATGTCTCTGCTTTTTAATATGCTGTCTAGGTTTGTCATAGCTTTTCTTCAAGGAAAAGGAAAATGAAAGTCACTCAGTCATGTCTGACTCTTTGCGACCCCATGGCCTATATAGTCCATGGAATTCTCCAGGCTAGAATGCTGGAGTGAGTAGCCTTTCCCTTCTCCAGGGGATCTTGCCAACCCAGGAATTGAACCCGGGTTTCCCGCATTGCAGGTGAAGGGAAGCCCAAGAATACTGGAGTGAGTAGCCTATCCCTTCTCCAGTGGATCTTCCTGACCCAGAAATCAAACCAGGGTCTCCTGCATTGCAGGTGGATTCTTTACCAACTGAGCTACTATATATAAATTATACCTAATTTTTTAAATGGGAAAAAATCATTTAAGTGGGCTACTCAAGACATATGATCTAATCACTCCTCTGCTTTACTTCCTCTCTGACTCCAGCTCCTACCCCTCTTCACCTGATCATTCTGGCTTCACATTTACTGTGACTTCTGCCTATAGACTCCTTCTCTCCTTTAGGCCTCCACTCGCTGAGGCCTATGGTATTTGTATTTATATTTGTACCGAGGTTTACGGTGTTTAATGTTCCCCTTCCTCCCTTTACCAATACTTCCTGCCCTTTTCTCCATAGTACTCATCATTATGTGACAAATTGTATTTTCCTATGTGTATATTTGTTGTTTTTCTACACCCTATTAAAATGTCAGCCTCATGGAAGCAGAATATTTTATCTGTTTTGTTCCCTCTTATTTTCCCATCATCTAGATGGGAGGTGACACATAGGAGGTGCTCATTTTAAGAGTTCTTGGAATTAACGAATGTTAGCTTTAGCCTATTTCACACACTGCTTCAGCCAGCTATAAATTGTTATTTGATGTGTACTCATAACTGACTAGAAGAGAGTGTGCATGTGCATGTATTTATGTATGCATGTATGGGTGTAAGTTAGGCCAGTCTTGAATTATTCTTATAAAAGTTTGGTGTAGGTGTATCCTACACTTTCTGTTTAAAAAACATAATTGTATAGAAACAATCTTTTTTTTATATCTGTCTTCACTGCTTAATTTCACTTCAAAAAGTCCTCATTTCTTATCCCTCAGATGTGAATGCTTTGAATATTCATTTGACTTTAGTGAAACAAAAAGCCCAAGATCAGTTCATATTTCCAACTTACACTAGGTTTCCTTGTTTTGTTACAAACCTAAAATAATGCAAATAAAAAACTGTATTTGTTGAGCAAACCAAAGTTTAACAATAGTGTTTACTATGACTGCTATTCAAGTGTAGCTGTCCTTTATGTCATTTGTTTTACCACAGTATTTACTTACACAAGGCCTTTGCTTTTAGCCAGTTTGAAACTGAGCTACTGATGTATTTTTGTTCTTTTTTTGCCAGTAAAACTTGGGTATTCAGATCCCAAGGTTGCTGACTTACCTAGTATCTCTCCATTGTTTTCCACATTGGATCACTGGTGAGGGATATCTGAGGTCTGTTTTCATTCTGGGGAAAAGCCCTGGAGACTGGGTGCATTGAGGAGCAGACATTGTCTGCACAGTGAATGGGGTAATGAGCTACTGTTGTTTATTTGTCTATAGTATGATTGGTTGAGTTCAGATAATAATGTAGCATCTGTTGTTATACTGTGCAGGGAAATGTCAAAATAGAAAGCAGGCAGACAGGTGGATTAAAGGAGAAACAGGAGGAAAAACCAGGAAATATCACATTAAGTTCTGATTTAAAGTAGATGCAAAGGGATAATGATAACAACAGCAACAGTGACTGTCATCTGTTGTGCACAGTGTGATGGCACGAGCTTCACTGCTGGGCACGTCTGACTAATTTGAGTGCTGACTACGTGTTAGCACTTGCTAAGTGTTTTATAAGTGTGACTGCATTTTATACAAGAACCCTTATGTGGAAGATATTATTGGCCCTGTTAAACAGGGTAACTGAAGTTCATAAAGACTGTCGTATGCCTGTTGGCCAGGATTTGAACCTCTGGTTATCATACCAAAAGCCTGTTTTCTAACCATATATTACGTTGAATAGATTAAAGTTTTTTTAAACTGCAGTGTTAAAAGTCAAGATAATGATTAACTTTAAGGAAGGTAATTCTCAGGAAGGGAACAAAAGGATTCTGAGAACTTTGATCAGGGTGCTAGTTATACAGAAATGTTCACTTACTGAAAATTTGTCAAGTTGTACACTTAACAAAAGATACTGTGTATCAGCTGTGTATAACACTGATTCAAATTTTGTTTTTAAAAGTTTAAAATGTGTATTTAAATGAAAATTAATGAAGCGATTCTGAGGTGATAAGAAGTTTTAGAAACAGATAGTGGTGATGGCAACACAACACTATGAGTATACTTAATGCCACTGGTGGCTATCTTTTGGTGGTGAATCTAGATTTTAATTAGTAATGTTTTCTTATCACTTACTCTAGTTTTTACAGTAAATGTATATTGTATTTATAATCAAGAAAAATCATTTAGAAAATGTATATAACTAATCCATAGGGTAGTTTACCCTTTAAATAACTCTTGCTTAGCTGGCCCTTGTAGGACACATGTAGAAACTTAATCTGAACAGTTGATGCTGGAGGAAGTCAACCTCAAAGAAAGGAAACTCAGGGTGTTCAGTTCTTGGTTCCTAGAAATAGAAGCCATGATATTCAGATTCTTTTAGCATTTGCTGAGCGCCAACTATGTGCTTATCTCCATACTAAACACTTTTACATGCAGTATTTCAGTTAACATGTTAGTTTATTGCTTCTGTTATCAAATATATATAGTGAGCATCTATTTTTTACTATGCCCTATAGTTATAATAAAAAGTAAGATATATTTTCACATCCTTACAGAACCTGAAGGCTAGTGGGAAAGCCAGACATTAAACAAAAAAGTATCAATAACACAGTATACTGAAAGCTGTAATAGACATAATTGGAACTTAATTTTGATGTACATAGGTTCATCTTTTCATTGGGTTTTTTTAACATATGACAGTGTTACTAAAATAGTTTAATATTTGAAAATATTTTGCTGAAACTCATTGCTGACTCAGAACACTAATATTAGATAAACTTCTACTTATGGTATCCAAAAAAAAAAAGAAAAGATAAAAGTAACTGAGTTAACTTTCTATTCTTCTGGTTTTTAAACAATATTTTTGGCTCCATTTCTGAATATCAATTTCACCATATAAAAAATGAGAGTGTAGGACTATTTAGCCAGTGTAACCCTGCTGCTGCTAAGTCACTTAAGTCGTGTCCGACTCTGTGCGACCCCATGGACGGCAGCCCACCAGGCTCCCCCATCCCTGAGATTCTCCAGGCAAGAATACTGGAGTAGGTTGCTATTTCCTTCCCCAATGTGTGAAAGTGAAGTCGCTCAGTCATGTCTGACTCTTAGCGACCCCATGGACTGCAGCCCACCAGACTCCTCCGTCCATGGGATTTTCCAGGCAAGAGTACCGGAGTGGGTTGCCATTGCCTTCTCCGTGTAACCCTGGTGGTGGTGGAGTTGCTCAGTCGTGTCCGACTCTTTGCGACCCCATGGACTGTAGCCCACCAGGTTCCTCCGTCCATGGGATTTTCCAGGCAAGAGTATTGGAGTGGGCTGCCATTTCCTTCTCCAGGGGATCTTCCCAACCCAGGGATCGAACCCGGGTCTCCCGCATTGTAGACAGACGCTTTACTGTCTGACCACCAGGGAAGTCCCCCCGTATAACCCTAAGCAACCATTAACCAAAGCCTGTTATGTCTCAGACACAACACTGGGAACTTTGCATATGTTGTGTATACAATCCCATGTTTATAATCCCCTTTGAAGGAAATGGCAACCCACTCCAGTATTCTTGCCTGGAAAATTCCATGGACAGAGGAGCCTGGCAGGCTACAGTCCATGGGATTGCAAAGAGTCGGACATGACTGAGCACACAGGATGAAGTAGGTGATATTAATTCAGTGCCTCCAGGAGGAAAATGACCTCAGTATCATAGAAAAGACTGGATTTTCTGTACAGTACAGAAAATTTTAATGCTTTTTTTGAAAATACTTCAATGTAAGACCCAACCAGATTGTCTAAATAACACAGAAAGTAATTTCTTATTCATACTAGAGTCTGAGCAGATTTTGTTCTGCTATTACTTGTTTTAAATATATTTTATGGCAATGTATGACAAAACCCACTACAATATTGTAAACTAGCCTCCAACTAATAAAAATAAATGAAAAAAATAAATCAATCAATAAATATATTTTAACAGGTAATACATTTATATAAGTCAGAAGTAAAAAATATTAAACAGCGTATTCAGAAAATGCTGTCTCTTCTTCCACTCTGTTTACCCCACCTCTGTAGGTTACCTTTTTTGTGTTTCTTTTTATTACTTTGTAAGTTTATTGATTTTTCTCCAAAGTAGCAGCCTATTTATTGGTTACTAGTTATGTTTTTCTTCTTTTTTTCTAATGCAATTACTCTATGCTTTTAGTTTTATTTTCTTCTCAGCTTACTTTCCATTTGTTTTACTGGGTTTTTTTTTTTCCTCCTAGTTTTTTAAGCCTCATTCTTAATTATTTTTATTCTTTCCTTTTGAATTATATAAGAATTTTAGGGTTACAAATTTCCTCTGAGCACTAATTTAACTGAATCCCATACACTCTAATATGAATATGAAATTTCAATAGTCATTGTTTTCTAAATAGTCTGTAGTTTTCACTTATATTCCCCCTTTTACCTGAGAGTTGTTTATTTAATAGAGTCTTTTTTTGTGATTGTTCTTTCTCCAAAGGGAAGAGTGACACCAACTTGGAAAATTGTGTTGAGATTTTAGAAAATGTATATCCCAATTTCTCTCTCTCACGTTACTTGATTATAATAGTTGTAAATTAATTGGGGGAAATTTTTATTTTTCCTGTTGATGAAAATTGGGAACGTGAAAAAGTGAGAGTAACCTGGAACACAACTGGTTACTTTCTGTGAAACTAAGCATGCCAATTCCAGGCTTATTTGTCTAAGGAAATGCCCCCAGTGCTAGGAACAAAATGGTTTTAGTGGGTTTCTGCCTTAGGCAGGGACATCAGAGACCTTTAACTTCCTTCCGCTGGAGTATCTTGAATGTGGAACAACGTAACATTAGGTTAGGAACTAGAACCCAACCCTAGCCATGAGATCTCCCAATAGTTTACCCTCAGGTGTTTGAATCTGCCATGTCTAGATCCAGAGATCTGGACTTGGCCAAATCTGACAGCAGTTTAGTGGCAAGGCTAGAACTAGGACCATAGTCTGCTCCAATAAACTTGATATTTTAATTTCTTTTCTTTCCATTCCATTTTCTTGTATTGAAACAAAATATATATAACAGAAATCTGCCTTTGTAACCATTTTTAAATGGTTACAATTAAATGGCATGAATTACATTCACAGTTTTGCAACCACCACCACTATTTCCAAAACTTTTCATCACCCCAAGCAGAATCATTCCTCCATTTCATTGTTAATATCTTATCCAGAATTCTACAGTCTTCAGCCATTTCTACTTGGGAAATGTATGTTTTCTCTCTCTTTTGTTCTCTCTCTCCCCACACCTCCACATCCCCATCTGTGTGTGTGTGTGCACGTGCACACACACACACATGCTTTTGCAAATGCTTCTAATAGCCTAATTCATACCACAGAAAGGAAGCAATTGGGTGTTTGGTAACTATTTCCTCAATCACAAATACTGAGCCTTTCAGTAAAAAATTTAATTTCTTTTCTATGTCGTTACCTATCAGTTTAATGTGTCATCATGATAGGATTTATTTTAATTACTTGCATATTGGGCTAATATTTTAAAAGGTGAAAAACACATGATTGTTGTTCAAGTATTAGGCTCAGTTAATAAATGGGCAATGACTTTTTGATGGGTTTCTAGAAGCCAGCAGGTTTTTCTAGTGTCTCCCTCCCCCACCCCCCACAGTTCCATCTATCAACAGTTTAACACCTGGTTTTTGCCCTCTTCAGGCCATCAGGCTCTCCTTAGAGCAGGCCTTGCCTCCTGAGCCAAAGGAAGAAAATGCTGAGCCTGTGAGCAAACTGCGGATCCGGACCCCAAGCGGCGAGTTCCTCGAGCGGCGTTTCCTAGCCAGCAATAAGCTCCAGATCGTCTTTGATTTCGTAGCTTCCAAAGGATTTCCATGGGATGAATTCAAGTTACTGAGTACCTTTCCTAGGAGAGATGTAAGTTCCCACAGCTGTCTTGGGACGTATGTCCAGATGGGAGATAGCACATCATTAAGCCTGGACAAAGTAGTCCAAGCAAAGTGCCATGGCACACCTTACCACAAAACCAAGCACTCGTGAGTCCTTCTTTGTTCTGCATACCATTCTCTCCTCAGCCTTTGGAGAAGGTATGACTTCCCAGGCCAGCAGACATGTGCCTAGTAGCCTAGATAAGGAATTAAATACCAGGTCTTTCTTTCTTCCTATTTCCCCCTATTCCAACACTCATACAGGCTTTCCCAAGATCTCATCACTGTATCCCGTAGGAGATCTGAGAATTATGTGCTGAACACCTTAACACTCAGATCAGGGTCAATGCATATAGGTTCACCATGAAAGAGTCATGCTAAACCAAGACTGTTTTATAATTTGATCGTTCTTATTAGCCTGGGAAGTCAGGGAGGGTGACCTGAATTCACTGTGTATCTGTATTTCAGTAAGGCTTTTTTGATAGTCTCTCACAATATTCTGGAGAAAAGTAGAGAGATATAAATCGACAGTTAGGTAGATTCTTTACTGATTAAAATAGATGTGTCCAGAAACTGCTGACTAAGAGACTGTCCTCTCCCTGGAGGGAACCAAAAGACTCTATATTTAATCTAATTATTCACCATACTTATCAGCAGCTTAAATGAAGACATTATCATATTTATGGATTATGAAAAAGAAGATTCAGGAAACCCTTAAAATAGTAAAACCTAGAAAAATTTTACAGAAATATATACATATGGAAAGAGATGCCTGCATAGATTTAGAAAACAAATTGCTGAAGTTGGGAGATGGAAAAATCATGCTTGAATAGAGGTTATTATGGTTAAATTAAGGTGAATATATGTTAATAATGTGTTATGACTGCCGTCAAAAAGCCAGCTGCATTTTTAGAGGTATAATCCCATCAAGAGAATAACTTAAATCCTAGTCAACTCTGCACAAAAATAAACTACCTTTGAGTAGTCCTTAGACTCCATGCTGAAACTCCTTGTCACTTGAAGAAATAGGAGCTTATGTAGAGCAGGGCAGTTAGGAAGACAAGGAAACAGGAAATCATATCATTTGGGGAAATATTTTTCTCTAGAGAAGGAAGGGCCATGGGAGATGTGATTGTTGTCTTCAGCTATTTGAAAGCCTGCCAATAAAAACTGGAATCTGATTTTGTGTGACTTCAACAATAAAGTAGGACCAGTAAGTTGAAAGTTATTAGGAGGCAAATTTGGCCTTTCTAAGAAAAGAATATTTTGTATTGTGAGGTAGTGACTTTTCTATTTTTGAAGTTAACAAAGCACTACTGAATTATCCCTCTTTGGGTATATATGGAGTCATTCCTGGTGTTCCTACTTTATATGAAAAGGGGCTAAGACTAGCCTATCTCTAAGACACATTTTAAATCTTGATGTTCTGTGACATTATGATCTGCTAATGTGAGATTTAATAGCATAGACTTCAACCAAGAGTTTGGTAAGGTTCATCTGCATCATCATCATTCAGTCACTCAGTCATGTCTGACTCTTCACAACGCCATGGACTGCAGCATGCCAGGCTTCCCTGTCCTTCACCAACTTAGTCCCTCACATTAGCTGTTGGATTTGCAGGATAGAAACAGAAGCTAATAATATATGTTTAGCTCTACCACTCAGCCACAAATCTCCTAAGTGGGATGAAGATCCAACAACTATCTCTAAGCCAAGGAGACTAAAGTGGACCTCATGTGCTGGACATTGTCCCTTCTCTCACTGCCCTCACCTACTACTCCAACCTCTTCTTTTTTCTTATATAAGATGCAAAATATGCATAATGGAACACATGCATGCACATGCTCAATGGACCACATGGCCAAGTAAGAAGCTACCTTAAATTCTAGGGCTGAAGTAGAACTTTAAATGGGTGAACACTTAGAAAAAAAGCACTGTCAAGGGGTTCAAGATCAGCCTGGCTCTCATGCATCTTTCAGGCTATGCTGGACCATGAACATCTCACCTTGGAGAACTTGTATAACTTAGGAGTCAAGTTAGCCCCTTCCAACACTTGGTTTTAAGTCACTCTCCTGAACGTCATCTGTAAAATGAAAGTACTGGAAGAAATGAAATCTATGGACCTTCCTAGCTTTTTAAAGTAACCTTTCTCTCAGATTAATTTTTGAACCTGATTACTGGGAGTGAGGTGAGAGGAAGAGTCTCTTTTTAAAAGGAGCTGGGTCTTATGATCAACACTAATAACTTCTTCCCATAGGATAAAAATGTGGACTGTGAAAAGTTTCTGTTAAAAGGAATCAAGGCAACTGAGACGTGAAATGCAGAGGGTTCTTAGGCTTGCACCCTGCCTGCATTGAGCTCTAGTCACCATGCATTCAACCTTTTCAGTGTAGACCATATTAAGTGTCAGTATATATTTGCCCTAAATGGAGGGTCAGTCACTTGGTCTTAGAAAAAATTTACTCTTAGATCGCATTTGTTTTACTGTGCTAAAGAACACTGTTCAATCTGGTTAACAGTCTCTTCTCCCTGATCCCTTTCTACATCCAAAGGCCAGTTTAGACTAAATTTGGCCCAGTTGCTCAGAGAAAATGTCTAACCAAAAAAGCTTGTTCCTATTGAAGAAATCAAGAGCTTCCTAGTATCCATCAAAAGTCCATTTTATGGTCCTTGGTCAACCTGAAACTATCTACCACAGAATGATTATTCTAAAACCCTACTCTGATCATTCTTTTTCTTATTTAAAAAATCTTTGGTAGCTCGCTACTCCCTTAGGATAAGTACAGACCCTTTAGAATGGTTTTTAAAAACTCATCACAATCTGGCCAACAATCCTACCTTTCCCACCTTAAATCCTGCCTCACCTTACTTAATTCTGTCACCAGGAGATAGGATGTTGCTCACTTTTCACTAAAGACACAAGAGACTGTCATGCCTTTGTGCTTTTGTATATACTTTGTTCTCTTTTCCTTGAATATCCACCCTTCCCACTTCCTGACCCACTTGAACTTGTCTTTTAATGCCTAGTTCAAATGTTACCTCCTCTGGGAAGCCCTCCCCTTCTCTTAAGCTCCTCACCTATGTATCCAATGCAGTTTAGATCATACATTCCTCTCTTATAGGACTTGTCCTATTGTTCTGTAATTACATACAGAGACTGTCCTGTCATGTTTGTGTCTATCCCCATGAAGTTACCATGATGACTCACACATAAGCATTCAAGTTAATGTTGTCAAGTGTTAATGATCTCAAGTCTAATTTATCCTAAATCCCTGATTCCAGAGTGAACTAGAGAGGCTGTTCCAAATGAGAACAGATGCCATAGGCCCACCCAGATTCCAGACCCACACCTAAACCCAGAAAGCCCACCCAGGACTCATTAGACCTCCTAGAGCCAGGGGTGGGATGAGAGTTAATGGCCCTTCATCCTTCTCTGAATGCTCTTTCAAGTCGAATGACTAGTGTTTTTGCAAGGCTATTCTGTAACAGCCATCTGTGTCTGCAAGGATTAGGATCTAATTTGTAAAAGTCATCTTAAATTACAGCCAAACTAAAGACTGTTAAAAAGCACATCTTAAGACCTTGCCTTTTTAATAACAAATAACATAAGACTTAACTCTAGGAGTCTTATTGTGTCTTCAGCCTTTTCTCCACAAAGCAGAGATGGGTTTCTCACCAGAGGACCTGTTAAACATTTTTCTGCAACCCCGCTCCCCCAATCAAAACAATACTTCATGTTAAGATTTCCCAGCTGTCCCAACTATTTACTAAATGTCTGCTGGGTATACCGCTGAACCGAGTGCTGTAGGACAATCAAAACAGCAGCAGACAGAGGCCTTCCTGGGAGAAGCTGATTGTCAAGATGCTGAGAACACTGAGTTGTTTGTTTGTTTAGTTGTGTTGTCTTCCATCTTGCTAATGACAGTTACTAAGAGAAGAAGTAATATTCATTTCAGAGCTGCCATCATTAGGCCCTACCTCATGGGTATGTTAGAGCCATATGAACATCATTGGCCCATTTGCCTTACTCAGGCATATCCTGGCAGTGAGGTAATTGAGTCTAAATGCTGAAGAATGACTCTGACCCCCACTGTTCCTCACCCTGCCTTGGAATCGAAGTAAGGGATCCCTGCCGCCTCTCCGTTGCCCTCTGCAGTTGTCTGGTGCCACTCCGGGTAAAGTTGTCAGTATCCCCCAGCCTTCCTCTTCCTTTTTCTCGCCTCCTTTCTTTCCCACCCCTCCATCTTCTTTCCTATCCCATTTTACCCTTTTTACCCTCTCCTTGTTTTCACTCTTCCCTTTCTTCTTTGTTTTCTTAATCCCACAGCTCTTCTCATTCCTGCCTCCTGTCTTTTCCTTCTTTTCCCTGCTCATATCCACCTGCAGCTGGAATGTGAGGTCTCACTGTTTATCAGATGAGTGCAGACTACTGCAAAATGAGGATGGGGATGCCAGGGGAGCTTCAGGACTGGTGACCTGTGTGCCTTGCCACTTACATAATCACACAGCCCCCATTTTTGCCCCAAGAACATCTCTTCCTCTAGATCTGTAGCTATGAATCCCCCAGTGAAGGTTTGTTTAAATGAGCTGGGAAGAAAACCTTACAAATTTAGGGTATACAGATTCCTTCCACCGTCACCCATCCCCCTTTACTACACTAAGCACCAAGCACTAAGCTCAGTACTGAGAACACAGTATTAAAAAACAATGACATAATTCTTACCCTTGTCAAACTTAACAGTCTGTATCCACAAGCTACTGCTGGATGGCTTTAGACTTTATTGATAATACAAGGATATCCTATTTACCACCATAAGGAAATAAAAATAGGTTAATTGGCATTTAATTCTTCCATTCATTCTTTCATAGAGTAAAACATTTGCTGAGCAACCACTCAGCCAGCCTCCATGCCAGACACTAATGACATAGAAATAAAGGAATTGTTACTGACCTTGAAGAGTTCACGTTCTAGTGAAAATACACACAAGTAAAGCAAACTGCATTACAGATCATACCAGCAGTTGGAAGGATAGGTAATTTCAGCCTGCAATGATAAGACTTCATAAAGGAAATGAATTTGACCTGAACCTTTCACAGAGAGCTGTTGGGTCAGTGAACATGAAGTATATTAATTAAAAGTCATGCTTTTAATAAAAATTTTAGTGGTAGTTAGACCTGTATCTGAATCCCACCTCGTCACGTACTTGTTTTATGACACTGAGCAACTTACTTGACCCTGCTGAACTTTTATTTTTTCACTTTTAAAAGAGAATAATACCTGGCTCAGAGAATTGTGATTAAATAAGTGAATGTAAACAGCGTCCCTACCATGTAATAAACAGTTGTTGCTATTCAGTCACTCAGTTGTGTCCACCTCTTTGCAACCCCATAGACTGCAGCACGCCAGGCTTCCCTGTCCTTTACCAACTCCCAGAGTTTGCTCAAATCATTGTCCTATGTGGAGAGAGGTAGAGTGGGAAAGGCTTACAGCTAAAGAAAGCAGGATAGCAGTGAATTTTTCCTCTAGAGCAATGATGGATGTCTCCATTTAAAATATCCAAATGCTCTAAACCAGACAAAAGAATGTATCATTGGAGTTATAATAGCTCATATTTGAAAAGCATCTCAGAGATATCAAAGTCAACTGTCATTTTACAGATGGTAGAATCAGAGCATGGTAAAATTACACACTTTCCTTAAGTCAGTGGTCAATTATAATAACAGATCTGACACTGAAACCCATGTTTTCTTATGGCCATTGCTCTTTAAGGTCATGGGCTCCTTTTATAAATCTGTTCATAGATTATAGAGTTCCAGTTTAAAATTAGAGCCAAAGGACATTAGAACTTTTAAAAGCCAACATTAGAAACCACCTAGTAAATGCAGAAAATTCTAACTCCAAGCACCAGTATTTTAAAATATTCTGTACTTCAGTGACTTTCATATGTCAGTGGCTCTAACATTGCAGCTGAGTCGATTTTCACTTTATGTTAGACTGAGTTTGATTAGAAACAAACAAACAAATAAACCAAAAAAGAGAAGGAAAAACCTTAATGCCATTTAACTATCTATATATCTTAAAAGGATCGATTTCATGGTAAAGCAAGATGAAGCATCTAATCAATGAAATGCATGAAGGTTGCAATGTTGAGCTTGTCCATTCCCTTCAGATACTTTACATCACCATATCTAATTTGAGATTTTCTAGTATCTCTAAGTAATCGAGACACAGAGAATAAGAACTATGACTGTGGAATGGAATGCAACTAGTATCTAGTAGGTTATAATATTATTTCTGCCTCTAGTTCAGTTCAGTTCACTTGCTCAGTCGTGTCCGACTCTTTGCGACCCCATGGACTGCAGCACAGCAGGCCTCCCTGTCCATCACCAACTCCGAGAGCTTGCTCAAACTCATGTCCGTTGAGTTGGTGATGCCATCGAACCATCTCATCCTCTGTTGTCCCCTTTTCCTCCCGCCTTCAATCTTTCCCAGCATCAGGGTCTTTTCCAATGAGTCAGTTCTTCACATAAGGTGGCCAAAGTATTGAAGCTTCAGCTTCAGCATCAGTCCTTCCAGTGAATATTCAGGACTGATTTCCTCTAGGACTGACTGGTTGGATCTCCTTGCAGTCCAAGGGACTCTCAAGAGTCTTCTCTAATACCACAGTTCAAAAGCATCAATTCTTCAGCACTCAGCTCTCTTTACGGTCCAACTCTCACATCCATACATGACTACCGAAAAACCATAGCTTTGACTAGATGGACCTTTGTTGGCAGAGTAATGTCTCTGCCTTTTTTTTTTTTTTAATTGAAGGATAATTGCTTTATAGAATTTTGTTGTTTTCTGTCAAAGTGCAACATGAACCAGCCATAGGTATACATATAGTCCCTCCCTTGTGAGCCTCCCTCCCATCTCCCTCCCCATCCCATCCCTCTAGGTTGATACAGAGACCCTGTTTGAGTGTCCTGAGCCAGACAGCAAATTCCTGTTGACTATCTGTTTTACATAGGGTAATGTCAGTTTCCGTGTTACTCTTTCCATGCATCTCACCCTCTGTTCCCCTCTCCCCATGTCTATAAGTCTATTCTCTATGTCTGTTTCTCCATTGTTGCCCTGACAATAAATTCTTCAGTATCATTTTTCTAGATTCTGTATATGTGCATTAGAATATGATATTTACCTTTCTCTTTATGACTCACTTCACTCTGTATAATAGGTTCTAGGTTCATCCACCTCTTCAGAACTGACTCAAATGTGTTCCTTTTTATGACCAAGTAATATTCCATTGAGTATATGTACCACAACTTCTTTATCCATTCATCTGTAAATGGGCATCTAGGTTGCTTCCATGTTCTAGCTTTTGTAAATAGTACTGCAATGAACAGTAGAGTACATGTGTCTTTTTCAACCCTGGGTTCTTCAGGGTATGTGCCTAGGAGTGGGATTGCTGGGTCATATGGTGGTTTTATTCCTAGTTTGTTAAGGGATCTTCATACTGTCTTCCACAGTGGCTGTATCAATTTACATTCCCACCAACAGTGCAAGAGTGTTCCCTTTCCTCCACACACTCTCCAGCATTTATTGTTTACAGACTTTTTGATGATGGCCATTCTGACCAGTGCGAGATGATATCTCATTGTGGTTTTGATTTGCATTTCTCTAATAATGAGCAGTGTTGAGCATCTTTTCATGTTTTTGTTAGCCATCTGTATGTCTTTGGAGAAATGTCTGTTTAGGTCTTTTTCCCACTTTTTGATTGGGTTGTTTGTTTTTCTAGCATTGAGTTGTATGAGCTGCTTATATATTTTGGAAATTAACCCTTTATCAGTTGTTTCATTTGCTATGATTTTCTCACATTGATGGTTGTATTTTCATCTTGTTTTTAGTTTCCTTTGCTGTGCAAAAGCTTTTAAGTTTAATCAGGTCCCACTTGTTTACTTTTGTTTTTATTTCCGTTACTCTCGGAGGTGGGTCATAGAGAATCTTGCTTTGATTTATGCCATCAAGTGTTCTGCCTATGTTTTCCTCTAAGAGTTTTATAGTTTCTGGTCTTACATTTAGGTCTTTAATCCATTTTGAGTTTCTCTTTGTGTATGGTATTAGGAAGTGTTCCAATTTCATTTTTTTTACATGTAGCTGTCCAGTTTTCCCAGCACCATTTATTGAAGAGGCTCTCTTTGCCCCAATGTATATTCCTGCCTCCTTTGTTAAGAATAAGGGAGCCATAGGTACATGGGTTTATGTCTGGGCTTTCTATCTTGTTCCATTGGTCTATATTTCTGTTTTTGTGCCAGTACCATACTGTCTTGATGACTGTAGCTTTGTGGTATAATCTGAGGTAAGGAAAGTTGATTCCTCCAGCTCCATTCTTCTTTCTCAAGACTGCTTTGGATAGTCAAAATCTTTTGCGTTTCCATACAAACTGTGGAAAATTCTTCAAGAGATGGGAATATCTGACCACCTGACCTGCCTCCTGAGAAATCTATATGCAGGTCAAGAAGCAACAGTTAGAACTGGACATGGAACAACAGATTGGTTCCAAATAGGGAAAGGAGTCCATCAAGGCTGTATATTGTAACCCTGCTTATTTAACTTATATGCAGAGTACATCATGAGAAATGTTGTACTGGATGAAGCACACGCTGAAATCAAGATTGCCAGGAGAAAGAAATATCAGTAACCTCAGATTTGCAGATGACACCACCTTTATGGCAGAAAATGAGGAAGAACTAAAAGAGCCTCTTGATGAAAGGGAAAGAAGAGAGTGGAAAAGTTGGCTTAAAACTCAACATTCAGAAAACTAAGATCATGGCATCTGGTCCCATCACTTCATGGCAAATAGATGGGAAACAGTGGATACAGTGACAGACTTTATTTTGGGGGCTCCAAAATCACTACAGATGGTGACTGCAGCCATGTTATTAAAAGATGCTTGCTCCTTGGAAGAAAAGCTATGACCAGCCTAGGCAGCCTATTAAAAAGCAGAGACGTTACTTTGCCAACAAAGGTCCGTGTAGTTAAAGCTATGGTTTTTCCAGTAGTCATGTATGGGTGTGAGAGTTGGACTGTAAAGAAAACTGGGCACCGAAGAATTGATGCTTTTGAACTGTGGTGTTGGAGAAGACTCTTGAGAGTCCCTTGGACAGCAAGAAGATCCAGCCAGTCCATCCTAAAGGAAATCAATCCTGAATATTCATTGGAAGGACTGATGGTGAAGCTGAAACTACAGTACTTTTGACACCTGATGCGAAGAACTGACTCCATTGAAAAGACCCTGATGCTGGGAAAGATTGAAGGCAGGAGGATGAGGGGATGACAGAGGATGAGGTAGTTGGATGGCATCACTGACTCAATGGACATGAGTTTGAGTAAACTCCGGGAGTTGCTGATAGACAGGGAGGCCTGGTGTGCTGCAGTCCATGGGGTCGCAAAGAGTCGGACATGACTGAGCGACTAAACTAAACTGAACTGAATGAATTGTGAAATTTTTTTGTTCTTGTTCTGTGAAAAATGCCCTTTTTAATTTGATAGGGATCACGTTGAATCTGTAGATTGCATTTGGTAGTATAGTCATTTTCACAATATTGATTCTTCCTACCCAGGAACATGGAATATCCATCTCTTTATGTCATCTGTGATTTCTTTCATCAGTGTCTTATAATTTTCTTTGTACGGTTCTTTTGTCTCTTTTGTCTCTAGTTAAGTTTATTCCTAGATATTTAATTCTTTTTGTTGCAATGGTGAATGGGATTGATTCCTTAATTTCTCTTTCTGATTTTTCATTGTGAGTATATAGAAATGCAAGTGATTTCTGTGTATTGATTTTGTATCCTGCAGCTTTGCTAAATTCACTGAATAGCTCTAGTAATTTTCTGATACTGTCTTTAGGGTTTTCTATGTATAGTATCATGTTATCTGCAAACAGTGAGAGCTTTACTTCTTCTTTTCTGATCAGGATTCTTTTTATTTCTTTTTCTTCTCTGATTGCTACAGCTAGGACTTCCAGAACTATGTTGAATAATAGTGGTGAAAGTGGACACCCTTGTCTTGTTCCTGATCTTTAGGGGTAAAGTGTAAGGAACACAAACACATGGAGATTAAACAACACATTTCTAAGTAACCAACAGGTTTGAATAAATCAAAAGGGAAATTAAAAAATTGCTAGAAATAAATGACAACGAAAACATGACAACTCAAAACCTATGGGATGCAGCAAAAGCAATCCTAAGAGGGAAGTTTATAGCAATACAACCCTACATCAAGAAATGAGAAAAACACAGAATAGGCAACCTACTTTACACCTAAAACAACTGGAAAAAGAACAAAAGAAAAAAAAACAAAATTAGTAGAAGGAAAGAAATCATAAAGATCTGAGCAGAAATAAATGAAAAAGAAATGAAGAAAACAATAGTAAAGATTAATGAAACTAAAATTTGGTTCTTTAAGAAGATAAACAAAATTTACAAACCTTTAGCCAGGTTCATCAGAAAAAAAAGAAGAATCAAATCAACAAGATTAGAAATGAAAAAGGAGAGATTACACAGACAATGCAGAAATACAAAGGATTTTAAGGATTATAAAAGACTTTTATGAACAGACTATATGAACAGCAAAAAAATATGGACAGGTTCTTAGAAAATTTCAATCATCCAAGACTGACCCAGGAAGAAATAGAAATTATGAACAACCCAATTACAAGCACTGAAATTGAAGCTGTGATCAAAAATTTCCCAAAAAACAAAAGCCCAGGACCAGATGGCTTCCCAGGAGAATTCTATCAAACATTTAGAGAATGTTTGATTAAAAACTCTTAAACTCTTCTAAAACTCTAAATTGCAGAGGAAGGAACACTTCCAAACCCATCCTACGAGACCACCATCACCCTGATACCAAAACCAGACAAAGACAACACAAAAAAAGAAAACTACAGGCCAATATCACTGATGAACATAGATACAAAAATCCTCAACAAAATTTTAACCAACAGAATTCAGCAACACATCAAAAAGCTCATACAACATGATCAAGTTGGATTTATTCCAGGAATGCAAGGATTCTTCAATATAGACAAATCAATCTATGTGATATACCATATTAGCAAATTGAAAGATAAAAACCATATGATAATCTCAATATATGCAGAAAAAGCCTTTGACAAAATTCAGCATCCATTAATGATTAAACCTCTTTAAAAAATGGGCATAGAAGGAACCTACCTCCACATAGTAAAGGCCATATATAATAAACCTACAGCAAACATTATTCTCAATATCTCTGCTTTTTAATATGCTGTCTAGATTGGTCATAACTTTTCTTCCAAGGAGCAAGCATCTTTTAATTTCATGGCTGCAGTCGCCATCTGCAGTGATTTTGGAGCCCAAGAAAATAAAGTCTGTCACTGTTTCCCCATCTGTTTGTCATGAAGTGTTTAGACCAGATGCCATGATCTTAGTTTTTTTTAAATGTTGAGTTTTAAGCCGGTTTTTTCACTCTCTTTCACTTTCATCAAGAGGCTATTCAGTTCCTCTTTGCTTTCTGCCATAAGGTGGTGTCATCTGCATATCTGAGGTTATTGATATTTCTCCCGGCAATCTTGATTCCAGCTTGTGCTTCATCCAGCCCAGCATTTCTCATGATGTACTCTGCATAGAAGTTAAATAAGCAGGGTGACAATATACTGCCTTGATATACTTATGTCCCAATTTAGAACCAATCCGTTGTTCCATGTCCAGTTCTAACTGTTGCTTCTTGACCTGCCTCTAAACTTTTCTCAAATCTATTCTTTTCTTCCTTCCCCTCACAATACTGGCCAAGTCTTCATAGCCCAGATGAAACCTCACAGCATCCTAATTCATCTCCCTGACTCCAATCTTACGTGCCCCGCCTCCTACCAGTCCTTCTACTGTTTCTCAAGTTATTTTTCTGAAACCTAATGTTTGATGATATCTCATCTGTCTCTGGGACTTCCCAGGTGGTTCAGTGATAAAGAATCCACCTGCCCAAGAGATGCAGGCGACATAGGTTTGATCCCTGGGTTGGGAAGATCCCATGGAGAAGGAAATGGCAACCCACGCCAGTATTCTGGCCTGGAAAATTACATGGACAGAGGAGCCTGGAGGGCTACAGTCCAGGGGGTTGCAGGGAGTCAAACACGACTGAGCATGTACTGACACACATCTCTCTCTCCTACTTAAAAGCCTCCAGTGATTCTAATGACCTATAGGAAAAAGAAAAAAAATGTAAGCTCCATACCAAAGCAAATGAAAGCCTACATAGTCTCACACCATCTCCTTCTCCATCCCCTACCCCTCAATTCTCACTCCCTCCATTACTTTACTGCCACTTGCATCCCACCATTTAGCTACAATAAACTTTGGTTTATTGACTGAAAGAAACCAAGAGATCTTACTCAGATGCAAATATGTTCACAGTTATTTCACTCCTCTTCTTACCAGCTTCGGGAGGTACCAAGATAGGTGGTAGTTGGGCCATTCAACAAATGTGTGGGCCTGACGTGCAATGGCTTGCTTGAGAGCACACGTTCAGTTAATGACCACTCAGGACTGCAGCCTAGGCCTCTCAAATGCTCTATTTCCGAAAGTAACTTTATAAGGAAAAATGGTTCTGGAATATTTTGACCACAGGACACTTGAGTTTATAGGTTGAAGTCATTTGGTAAACTGTTTACATAATATTTACAAGGAAAGATGCTAAATAACAAAAGATTTAAAATAATAGTATAGCTGCTTCTTAAATCAGTATATATATGAATCTCTAATCTGGCATAACAGCAGACTAATTCAAGGGAAAAATATTCTTTCTAGCAAAGGTGGTTTATATTTCTTCAGATTAATCATTTTGTTTAAGAAATCTGTTCTTTTCTAAATTGTAAGTTTTAATTTTTTTTTTTTTTTTTTTTTGAGTAATGAGATGAAACATCCTATGCCTTAACAGTGCCTTCCATGCTGAACCAGTTTGAAAACTCATAGTTTTTAGGGGCTTCTACTTTATCGTTGGAATAATTGAAGACATAGGAATAGAGGGAAAACAGTGGTATAGAATAAGGAACGTTGGACTAGGAGTCACATGATTATTAGCTACACAACCTTCAACAAAGTACACCCTCTCTCTGTATACCAGTTTTCTTCTCTATAAAATAGAAGCAATAAATTCTGCTTTTCCCAGACCATAGCATGACTCAAATAAGGCAATGTGTATAAAAGTGCTTTGTAAACTGTGAGATACTGTCCAAATATGAAAAATAGTGATGACCATGATGATTCTCCAGTAACCAAGTGTTCAGCATAAAAACATTTTAATAGTATTTATTGAGGGCTAACTATGTCCTATATTCCTATATGCATTGTTGTTGTTTAGTCGCTGAGTCATATCTAACTGTTTGTCACTCCATGAACTGCAGAACAGCAGGCTTCCCTGTCCTTCACTATCTCTCTGAGTTTGCTCAAACTCATGTCCATTGAGTCGTTGATGCCATCCAACCACCTGAAGCTCTGTCACCCGCTTCTCCCTGTGCCATCAATCTTCCCAGCATCAGGGTCTTTTCCTGTGACTCAGTTCTTTGCATCAGGTGGCCAAAGTTTTGGAGTTTCAGCTTCAGCATCAGTCCTTCCAATGAATATCCAGGATTGATTTCCTTTAGGATGGGCTGGTTTGATCTTGTTGTCTAAGGCACTCTCAAGACTCTTCTCCAACACCATAGTTCAAAAACATCAGTTCTTCAGCACTCAGCCTTCTTTATGGTCTAACTCTCACATTCATCCATGATTACTGGAAGAACCATAGCTTTGACTAGAGGGACTTTGTTAGCAAAGTGATATCTTTGCTTTTTATTGCGCTGTCTAGATTGGTCATAGCTTTTCTTCCAAGGAATAAGCATCTTTTAATTTCATGGCTGCAGTCACCATCCACAGTGATTTTGGAGCCCAAGAAAATGAAATCTGACACTGTTTCCACTTTTTCTCCATCTGCTTGCCATGAAGTGATGGGGCCAGATGCCATGATCTTAGTTTTTTGAGTGTTGAGTTTTAAACCAGCTTTTTCACTCTCCTCTTTCACCTTCATCAAGAGGCTTTTTAGTTCCTCTTTACTTTCTGCCCTTAAAGTGGTATCATCTGCATATCTGAGGTTGTTGATACTTCTTATGGCAATTTTGACTCCAGCCTGTGAATCATCCAACCCAGCATTTCATATGATGTACTCTGCATATAAGTTAAATAAGCAGGCTGACAGTATACAGCCTTGATGTACTCCTTTCCCTATTTTGTATGCATTATCATTTAATCCAAAAAATTATTCTAAAGGTCAGTATTCATACTGTCCTCAGACACAAAATAGGTTATGTACCTTGCCCAATGTTATAGTAAATATCCAAACCAAATATAAACCTAAGTGTGTATGGTTCTAGAGATTGCTCTCATGCCTCCTGAGCCAAGTAAGGAATGAATTAGTGAGATAGTTTATAGTCTAAAAAATGCTTCTGATGTGTAAATGAAGCCAGGTTTTATACATTTGGGAAAGTTTCGTTATCTCTGATTTCTTTATATTATCCTTGTAATTTTTATTCCTGAGACACAGCCAGATGTAGGTAATATATACACTTAGTTGCATTTCTTACTCTGTTTATCCAGGCACTGCATTAAATGCTAAGGAATGGAGCACAGTCCTTCCTTTGAGAATACTCTGACCTCTCATATAAATAATCCTCACAGTGTGGTTCACATAGTAAGTCCTAAGAGTATTTCAGACTGAAAGGGCAAAAGAAGTCAGAGCTGGCCTAGATGACCAAGAAAAGTTTTGTAAAGGAGGAAGCAGATAAACGAAATTTTAAGATGATAGGATTTTTGGTAGGCTGATGGAGAGAGAACATTCTGGCCCTTGGGCCAACTTGAAGAAAGAAACTAATGTTGGAAAGTTCAAGGCATGGCTAGGCATTGGAGCATAGAACAGATCGAAATATGGAGTTTGTATCATAAAGTTCTAAGAAAAGACTGATGAGGGATTGTATAAAACCTCAAATATCAGGAAAGGGAGTTTATTCCATGAGTAGTTTGTTGAACAAAGGAAGGACTTGGTAGTCATGGTTATCTTCAGTGTAAGATTACCCCTACATTACTCCATAATGTATAAATTCACATTCCCTGGCACATAGTAGGTGCTCAGTTCACTTGCTCAGTCGTGTCTGACTCTTCGCAACCCCATGAATCGCAGCACGCCAGGCCTCCCTGTCCATCACCAACTCCCGGAGTTTACCCAAACTCATGTCCATCGAGTCGGTGATGCCATCCAGCCATCTCATCCTCTGTCGTTCCCTTCTCCTGCCCCCAATCCCTCCCATCATCAAGGTCTTTTCCAATGAGTCAACCCTTCACATGAGGTAGCCAAAATACTGGAGTTGCAGCTTCAACATCAGTCCTTCCAGTGAACACCCAGGACTGATCTCCTTTAGGATGGACTGGTTGGATCTTGTTACAGTCCAAGGGACTCTCAAGAGTCTTCCAACACCACAGTTTAAAAGCATCAATTCTTCGGCACTCAGCTTTCTTCACAGTCCAACTCTCACATCCACACATGACCACTGGAAAAACCATAACCTTGACTAGACGGACCTTTGTTGGCAAAGTAACATCTCTGCTTTTTAATATGCTGTCTAGGTTGGTCATAACTTTTCTTCCAAGGAGTAAGCGTCTTTTAATTTCATGGCTGCAGTCACCATTTGCAGTGATTTTGGAGCCCAGAAAAATAAAGTCAACCACTGTTTCTACTATTTCCCCATCTATTTGCCATGAAGTGATGGGACCAGATGCCATGATCTTAGTTTTCTGAATGTTGAGTTTTAAGCCAACTTTTTCACTCTCCTCCTTCACTTTCATCACGAGGCTGTTTAGTTTCTCTTCACTTTCTGCCATAAAGGTGGTGTCATCTGCATATCTGAGGTTATTGATATTTCTCCCCACAATCTTGATTCCAGCTTGTGCTTCTTCCAGTCCAGCGTTTCTCATGATGTACTCTGCATATAAGTTAAATAAGCAGGGTGGCAATATACAGCCTTGACGTACTCCTTTTCCTATTTGGAACCAGTCTGTTGTTCCATGTCCAATTCTAACTGTTGCTTTCTGACCTGCATACAGGTTTCTCAAGAGGCAGGTCAGGTGGTCTGGTATTCCCATCTCTTTCAGAATTTTCCACAGTTTATTGTGATCCACACAGTCAAAGGCTTTGGCATAGTCAATAAAGCAGAAATAAATGTTTTTCTGGAACTCTCTTGCTTTTTTGATGATCTAGCGGATGTTGGCAATTTGATCTCCGGTTCCTCTGCCTTTTCTAAAACCAGCTTGAGCATCTGGAAGTTCACAGTTCACATATTGCTGAACTCTGGCTTGGAGAATTTTGAGCATTACTTTACCAGCGTGAGATGGTGAGTGCAATTGTGAGATGAGTGCAATTGTGCGGTAGTTTGAGCATTCTTTGGCATTCCTCAGTAAGTGTCAAATCTCTCTATCTATGCTCAATATCTAAGTGATCTCATTCATCTTGTAGCTTCAAATGCTTTGTATACAGGTACAGCTCTGAAGTGCATATTTCAGCCCAGGCTTTCTCCTAAACCTGCTCAACATCTCCATTTTATATCTGATTGGCATCTCAAATTAAACAATCAGAACTAAACTCCTGATTTCCTCCCTCCCCCAAACCTGCTTCTCTCATAGTGATCCTTCTCTCATTAAATGACAACTTCATTCTTCTTGTTTAGTCCCAAAACCTCGGATTCATCCTTGATTTCTCTTTCTCTCACTTTGCTATCCATCTCATGAGCAAATTTCATTGATTTTACCTTCAAAATGCATTCAGAATCTACTTCTCACGGCTTCTACAAATAAATGTTAGTCCAAACCACTATCACCTCTTGTCTAGTTTACTGTAATGGTGTCCTAACTGGCCATTCTGCCTCCACCCATGCACCCTCCCCCTTTCAGTCTCTTTTTCTGAAAAAAGTAATAGTTATTATTTTTTTTAATATAAGGCAGATCATGTCATTTCTCTTTTCAAAACCCTGTAATGGCTTCCCACCTAGTTCTGAGTTTTTGAAAGGCCCTCTTGATGCGACTCCTTGGCATTCCTCTGGCCCCACTCAATCTTTTGCAGTCACCCTGGCATCCTTGTTGTTTGTTTAAAACCATGAAACGTTTTCCCACTTTGGGTGTTTGCACTTGTGTTTTCTTCCTCTAGATATCCATAGTACTCATGCTGTTACTTCCTTTAGATCTCTGCTCAAATACTGCCTTTCCATTGAGGCCTTTTCTCACCAACTTACATAAAACAACAGTTCTCCTTCCCTCTTCTCTGTCCCCACTTTCCCTAAGCTTCCAGAATGGCAATCCCTATTCCTCTTAACCCTGCTTCTTTTCCTCCTACACTGAACTGATCACTATCTGACATAGATAATAATAGATATTTACTTGTTTATTGTCTATACCCTACCAGAATGAAAGCTTTTTGAAGGCAGGAACTTTACTTGTTCACTGCTGTATACTTGGCACCTAGAACAGTACCTGGAAGTTAATTGGTACTCAGTAAATAACTATACTGAATAAAGCAGACAGACAACCTGTGAAGTGATAATAATGCTGTCTACCACTGTGTGAGTTCCCACTGTGTGTTGGGCAGCCATGCTCTGCGCTGGACAGATATCATTTAATTAAATCCTTACAACAACCCTATAAAACTGCTATTATCATTACTGTATAATTGAAAAAAATTAAAGGCATAAAGAATCAAGTTAAAAACCCAGGTCCAGAATATGTTATATCAAGCATATATTATCTCTGTTTTACAGATACAGAAACTGAAATTCTTTAAGTGTTTGACCAAGATCACATAGCCAGAGAGTGGCAGAGCTGGAAATTAAATATGAGGGTTCTTATTCTTTTTCTTACTTATCTCACTGGCAATTTGGAGAGATGAATTGACATGGAGAAAGACTGAAGCCAGAAGAATAGTCAGGGGGTGTCACAATACTTAAAATAAGACTGATAAAAATGCAACTAAACAGGGGGAGACTAGAGAGATGGTTGTATATATGTAAAGTCTAATACTTAGAATGTAAGTATTGTGATAAATGGTTCCACAGCTCTTCCTGCCTTTTCTGTACTTGGAGTCAGACAGATCTTCGTTCTCATGTTGGCACTTCTTTCCATTTGCTGAGTTACACTGAGTAAATGATTTGTTTTCTATATTTCAGTTACTTCATCTTTCAAGTGAGGATAATGTGCATCTTCACAGATACACTGTGATGATAAGATCAAAAGTGATAATGAGAACACTTGGTAAATGGCAGAGGGCCATGCCATTTGATTTGGTAATGCTGAGTTTCTTTGATCCATCTCCAGCAAGTCATTGCCTTTGACCTGTCTCTAACTTTTAAAAGATAAATTTTTACAGACACATTCCTCATTCTTAATATGAGGGTGACCTGCACTTTGTCACTTGGATTATAACAGGCCCTTTCTTGGAAAAAAAAGCCCACTGTTTATTGTAGTTCCCCTGGTATAGGAAAAATGTGTTCGGAGCATTGGCAGTCACAGTCGGGGAGACAGCATGATGCTGTAGTATATAAAGAACGAATTATCAGGTAGACCTTGGATGCGTCATATAACCTCTGTAAACTGGTTCCTTCACATATAAGAAGGTAGATAATAATAGCCACCTACAGAGCAGTTTTAAGAATTAAATGAGGTGATTTGAGAGCACAGACATGGCACATAGTAGATACTCAGGATATGTGAGGCTTTAAGATGTGTAGACCTTATGCTGGGAAGAAGTGACATAGCTCACCATGGCCATGCCCACTGGGTAAGGCACTGTGTGTAGGATGAAACCACACCATGTCACTTTTAGTCAGACTTTCCTTTAGGGAAGTATATTCTCTTCTCCTCCTTCCACACCACTGTTTACATAAATCAGAATCCTGTTAGTTAGGACTGCATGGAAATGTGACTAAACAACAGAGAGGTTTTTAGTAAAAACTTTTGGCACAATTTTTTACTTTAGTTTCAGGTGAGCTGAGCCTTCTGAAAGTGAGTGAATGCTGATGTAAAAGTTTCTTTGAAATGTTTATCACTGCTTTGGTGATCTCTTCAGTTCTTATAGCCTTTTCCAGTTTTCACTCAGTCAAGGATAATAATGATTATTATTGTGCTATGCTGTGCTAGACACTTTAGAAAGTATTCTCTCAGTCTTTATACAAATCCTAAAGTATAGATAGTGGCTCTGTTTTCCAAATAAGATAACTGAGGCTACGAGACGTTTAATATTATTTCCAGGGTCATATACGTGGTTACTGACATAATTGGGACTTGAACATCCAAAACCTATGCTTTTTATCCTAAATGGAAAACTTTTTCGTATAACCTGTCAGGAGGGTCCCCAAGGTCTACCTCCAGGTTCAGTGATATTCTAGCAGGACTCACGGAACTGAGCATAGTCCTAGTCACAGCTGTGATTTATTATAGCAAAAGAATATATAGCAAAATCAGCAAAGAGAAAAGGCACATGGGGCCAAGTCCAGAGAAAACCGAGCAAAGCTTCTTCCAAGGGTCCTCTGTCAGTGGAGTCACACAGGGTGAGCTTCATTCCCTCAGCAGTGATTTGGGACAGCACGTGTGAAATGTTGCCAATCAAGGAAGCTTTTCAGGGGCTTAATAGGGGTCTGATTGCATAAGGACCCTCTGCCTGGTACATACAAAAATTCCAGAATCTGAGAAGGAAAGCAGGTGTTTAGCATACCTATATTGTTTGCACAAACCATTTAAGTAACTTTAGTGCCTACTCTTATCAGTTCTGGGAATAATGGGAACCCCCCTGAAAGTCAAGTTCCCAGACACCAGCCAAAGGCCGACCTTGTAAGCAAACCTTTCAAAGAATAGAAGTTGGGCCTGCTATGTTAATTCTTTTCTGCAGAAATCACCCTTTGCTCCTGTCCAAGGCATCTTTACAGAAAAATTATGATCAGTAGAAACCTATACACAGGGTGAGAAAAACCTATAGTTGTTGATCTCAATTATTTATGCTTTTTAGGGATCCTGGACTTAGCCGGTTAAAACAAATCCCGTTAACGATTATAGTCTGTCTTAGAAAGCCAGATAGATTCCTCCTTAAGTTTATGTGTTAACCCTTTCTCTCACCTGGCCTAAGGCATCGGTTCAGGTACAGCGCAACTAACTAGTTGAAGCCGACATGAAGCTCCTTCCAGGGATGAGGCAGTGTCACAATATCCAGGTACACACCAGAAGTTCAATCACAGAGGACGGTCATGGTACCCCCTGGAAACAAAGCTTACAAGTGTTAGAGCACCCCAAGCAGGACATGCATTAGCTGGGCCCACTGTGATACCTCCCACCGCTGGGTTCTCAGGCAGTGATTTAGTCAGTCTTTGGATTCAGAGGGACTGCCTAAGGCTGTCTCAAACAGTTTTGCTTATGCAAGACACCAGTTCATTCACCTACTGAACGTGGATGGCATCTGGAGACATTCTGTTTGGAACTTACAGAGCTGAGACCACCCCCTGCTGTCTCATAGTCACCACTGCCATGTGTGATTGTAGACTCAGCAGTCAGTTTGAATTCAAAGCATTTGCAGCAGCTTGCAAAGGCAACATGGAGAGTTTTCCTTCAGGAAGAAGGGAAAGCATCCAGGAACAGTTTTTAAAAGCAAAGATCTTTAATGGTTTCTCTCTCCTTTGTAAACCTACCACCACCACCACCAGGTGTCAGGGTTTTTGTTTCATTTTTTCTCCTTTGTTTTAAAATTGATGTGTCTCAGCAGTCATAATTTTTTTTAAAAACTATCCCCTGCTCTCATCCAGACCATTCCTCAGGATGGGCTGTATATGCAACAGGGAAAATAGATTTTTATAGAATATCGTTTTTATACAACTAAACCAGAAAGACACGTCATGTTTAGGATTTGGTTAGTACAAAATCCTGAATTATGAAAAATTTTCAAAGTGACTTTATATAACCTCCCCCTCTTTTGTCCTGTTCATTTATCCCATGAGCAGCCTGGAAAAGATCAATCCCTTTCTGAGAACAGTAGTATTTAATAATCAAATTGTCTTTCAAAGGTGTGTGCTCCCAGAGAAAGTGAGAGAAGCAGAGTCAGGCTATTTACTAGTCCATTGTTGCACACTGCAACTATTCTGGGAAGTTCAACACAGTCAACAGTGGTGAGATATCCCCCAGAGGTAGTCAGGAGTCCATTTTGTCAGGAGTGGGCAAAGGGGTCACACTCTTTGTGATGGTTCCGTCTCCGTATCAAATATAAGCCCATCAGCAGCTTGATTTTGGATGGTCTGATCAAAAAACAAACACTTTGCCGTTGGCATTTGTATGTGACCCAGATGGTACAGACAATGTTCATAATGTTTCACAATTTCAGGCCATACCCAGAGGTATCCTAAATCTACAATGGTCCCAGACTCAGAGTCCTGTTCACTGAACCTATGCTCGCTTGTAGTTCAGCACTTGTAGTACATTCTGATGCTGAAGCTGCTCACAGCAGACAATCAGGTTTTAGGTTAAAATCAGGTCTGGGCCATTAGGATTTGTGGTTTAGGATTCCAAAAGAAGGCATTAGTGATTTTGATTTTGAATTTTTTTCCAAAAATCACTGCAGACAGTGCCTACAGTCATGAAATTAAAAGATGCTTGCTCCTTAGATTTTCATTCTTTTCAAATCACAATCACAGAAAACTAATGAATCTGATCACATGGACCACAGACTTATCTAACTCAATGAAACTATGAACCGTGCCGTTTAGGGCCACCCAAGACGACGGGTCATGGTGGAGAGTTCTGACAAAATGTGGTCCACTGGAGAAGGGAATGGCAACCACTTCAGTATTTTTGCCTTGAGAACCCCATGGACAGTATGAAAAGGCAAAAGGATAGGACACTGAAAGATGAACTCCCCAAGTCGATAGGTGCCCAGTATGCTACTAGAGATCAGTGGAGAAATAACTCCAGAAAGAATGAAGAGACAGAGCCAAATCAAAAACACCCGGTTGTAGATATGACTGGTGATGGAAGTAAAGTCCGATGCTGCAAGAGCAATATTGCATAGGAACCTGGAATGTTAGGTCCATGAATCAAGGCAAATTGGAAGTGGTCAAACAGGAGATGGCAAGAGTTAACATCCACATTTTAGGAATCAGCAAATGAAAATGGACTGGAATGTGTGAATTTAACTTAGATGACCATTATATCTACTACTGTGGGCAAGAAGAAATGGAGTGGCCTTAGAAGAAATGGAGTAGCCCTCATAGTCAACAAAATCCAAAATTCAGTACTTGGGTGCAATCTCAAAAATGACAGAATGATCTCTGTTCGTTTCCAGGGCATTCCATTCAGTATCACAGTAATTCAAGTCTATGCCCCGACCAGTTATGCTGAAGAAGCTGAAGTTGGAACGGTTCTATGAAGACCTACAAGGCCTTGTAGAACTAACACCCCAAAAAAAAGATGTCCTTTTCATTATAGGGGACTGGAATGAAAAAGTAGGAAGTCAAGAAACACCTGGAGTAACAGGCAAATTTGGCCTTGGAGTACAAAATGAAACAGGGCAGAGGCTAAGAGAGGTTTGCCAAGAGAACACACTGGTCATAACAAACACCCTTTTCCAACAATACAAGAGAAGACTCTACACATGGACATCACCAGATGGTCAATACCAAAATCAGACTGATTATATTCCTTGCAGCCAAAGATGGAGAAGCTCTATACATTGAGCAAAAACATGACCGGGAGCTGACTGTGGCTCAGATCATCAACTCCTTATTGCCAAATTCAGACTTAAATTGAAGAAAGTAGGAAAACTACTAGACCATTCAGGTATGACCTAAATCAAATCCCTTATGATTATACAGTGGAAGTGACAAATAGATTCAAGGGATTAGATCTGATAGACAGAGTGCATGAAGAACTATAGACAGAGGTTCGTGACATTGAACAGGAGCAGTGATCAAGACCATCCCCAAGAAAAGGAAATGCAAAAAGGCAAAATGGTTGTCTGAGGAGGCTTTACAAATAACTGAGGAAAGAAAAGATGCAAAAAGCAAGGGAGAAAAGGAAAGATATACCCATTTGAATGCAGAGTTCCAAAGAATAACAAGAAGAGGTAACAAAGCCTTCCTCAGTGATTAGTGCAAAGAAATAAATAGAGGAAAACAACAGAATGGGAAAGACTAGAGATCTCTTCAAGAAAATTAGAGATACCAAGGGAACATTTCATGCAAAGATGGGCTCAATAAAGGACAGAAATGGTATGGACCTAACAGAAGCAGAAGATATTAAGAAGAAGTGGCAAGAATACACAGAAGAACTGTATAAAAAAGATCTTTGTGACCCAGATAACCACAATGATGTGATCACTCACCTAGAGCCAGACATCCTGGAATGTGAAGTCAAGCGGGCCTTAGGAAGCATCACTACAAACCAAGCTGGTGAAAGTGATGGCATTTCAGTTGAGCTATTTCAAATCCTAAAGGATGATGCTGTGAAAGTGCTGCACACGATATGCCAGCAAATTTGGAAAACTCAGCAGTGCCCACAGGACTGGAAAAGGTCTGTTTTCACTCCAACCCCAAAGAAAGGCAGTGCCAAAGAATGCTCAAACTACTGCAGAATTGCACTCATCTCACACGCTAGTAAAGTAATGCTCAAAATTCTCCAAGCTAGACTTCAACAGTACATGAACCATGAACTCCCCGATGTTCAAACTGGTTTTGCAAAGGCAGATGAACCAGAGATCAAATCGCCAACATCCATTGGATCATCAAAAAAGCAAGAGAGTTCCAGAAAAACATCTACTTCTGCTTTATCGACTATGCCAAAGCCTTTGACTGTGTGGATCACAACAAACTGTGGACAGTTTCTAAAAGAGATGGGAATACCTGACCACCTGACCTGCCTCCTGAGAAATCTGTATGCAGGTCAAGAAACAACAGTTAGAACTGGACATGGAACAACAGATTGGTTCCAAATAGGGAAAGGAGTCCATCAAAGCTGTATATTGTCATCCTGCTTATTTAACTTATGTGCATTGTACATCATGAGAAGTGCTGGGCTGGATGAAGCACAAGCTGGAATCAAGATTGTGGGGAGAAATATCAGTAAGCTCGATATGCAGATGACACCACCCTTATGACAGAAAGTGAAGAAGAACTGAAGAGCCTCTTAACGAAAGTGAAAGAGGAGAGTGAAAAAGTTGGCTTAAAACTCAGCATTCAGAAAACTAAGATCATGGCATCCAGTCCCATCATTTCATGGCCAATAGATGGGGAAACAATGGAAACAAAAACATTATGTTTTTGGGCTCCAGAATCACTGTAGATGGTGACTGCAGCCATGAAGTTAAAAGATGCTTGCTCCTTGGAAAAAAAGCTATGACCAACATAGACAGCATATTAAAAAACAGAGACATTACTTTGCCAACAAAGGTTCATCTAGTCAAAGCTATGATTTTTCCAGTAGTCACGTATGGATGTGAGAGTTGGACTATAAAGAAAGCTGGCTGCCAAAGAATTGATGCTTTTGAACTGTGGTGTTGGAGAAGATTCTTGAGAGTCCCTTGAACCACAAGGAGATCCAGCCAGTCCATCCTAAAGGAAATCAATCCTGAATATTCATTGGAAGGACTGATGGTGAAGCTGAAACTCCAGTACTTTTGCCACCTGATGTGAAGAACCGACTCATAGGAAAAGACCCTGATGCTGGGAAAGATTGAAGGCAGGAGGAAAAGGGGACGACAGAGGATGAGATAGTTGAACTGCATCACCGACTTGATGGACATGAGTTTGAGTAAGTTCTAGGCGTTGTTGATGGACAGGGAAGGCTGGCATGCTGCAGTCCATGCGGTTGCAGAGTTGGACACAACTGAGTGACGGAACTGAACTGAACTGCTCCTTGGAAGGAAAGCAACAGAAATGGTATGGATCTAACAGACAAACAAACCTAGACAAAACAAAGATATCACTTGGCCGACAAAGGTCCATCTAGTCAAAGCTATGGTGTCCAGTAGTTATGTATGGATGTGAGAGTTGGACTGTAAAAAAGGCTGAGTGCTTTGCAATAGTGGTGTTGGAAAAGACTCTTGAGAGTCCCTTGGAATACAAAGAGATCAAACCAGTCAATCCCAAAGGAAATCAACCCTGAGTATTCATTGGAAGGACTGGTGCTGAAGCTGAAGCTCCAATACTTTGGCTACCCGATGCAAAGAACCAACTCATTGGAAAAGACCCTGATGCTGGGAAAGATTGAAGGCAAGAGGAGAAGGGGGGCGGTAGAGTATGAGATCGTTAGATAGCATCACCAACTTAATGGACATGAATTTGAGTAAAGTCCGGAGATAATGAAGGACAGGGAGGTCTGTCCTGCTGCAATTCATGGGGTCACAAAGAGTTGGATACAACTTAGCAACTGAACAACAGAAGCCAGCAACTTTTCCTCTGCAGCAGCAAAGCCAAGATGCTATAGGGACAGACAGCTGTGTTCCGAGTTCAAATGGCAAGCAAGACTTTCCTACGATGTTTTGGCCTTGTCCAAATTTACCTACTCAAAATATGCACAGTTTACCTAGAAAATCATAAGCCTCTAAAGACTAAACATCTGATTTTTTAAGTGCTGATGAGTAAACTAAAAACTACTTTTAAAAAATTCCCAATGTGTATCTCTGTCTGGAGGTTGCCTCTCTTTTCTACATTGTCCCTCTTTCTCCAGATGCTCTAATAGGCAAAAACTCTTCTGGAGATTTGGTCTGTTATTCAAAGAGTTTAAATTCTAACCCACTCACCAGCAGCAAAGAGCAAGGCAGTTGTGTTCTGCTAATGCTTTTTGCTTGCAGCTTTCCCCAGTTAAGCTCATTCCGCTAGCATTTATGAAATTAGAGGTATATAATGTTTTATATCAATTTTTACTATATACCCAAATATAGTAGCCACAAAACCATTATTTTTTAATCTCTCATTTTTTTCTCATTGCAAATTTACTTAACCCTCCAGCAATAAATTTAGCATTTTGTTCAGTTGCTCAGTAGTGTCCAGTTCTTCGTGACCCCATGGACTGCAGCGTGACAGGCTTCCCTGTCCTTCAGTCTCTCCCGGAGTTTGCTCAAACTCATGTGCATTGAGTTGTGTCCATAGATGCTATCCAGCCATCTCATCCTCTGTCACCCCCTTCTCCTCCTGCCTTAAATCTTTCCCAGCATCAGGGTATTTTCCAGTGAGTCGGTTCTTCACATCAGGTGGCCAGAATAGTAGAGCTTCAGCATCAGTCCTGCCAATAAATATTCAGTGTTGATTTCCTTTAGGATTGATTGACTTAATCTCCTTGCTGTCTAAGGGACTCTCAAGAGTCTTTTCCAGCACCACAAAAATTCAAATGTTAAAGTTACTGGGGGAAGACCTCTTCTACAACATGAAGGAAGTCAGGAAGGGAACCATACTAGGCTGCTGCAGCAAGGGTGTGTTGTGTTAGTCACACAGTCGTGTCTGACTCTTTGTGATCCCATGGACTATAGCCCACCAGGGAATTCTTCATGCAAGGATACTAGAATAAGAAGCCATTCCCTTCTCAAGGGGATATTCCCAAGCCAGGATCGAACCCAGGTCTCCTACATTGCAAACAGATTCTATATTATCTGAGCCACCAAGGAAGCCCAGCAAGGGTAACAGCAGCCAAACAAGAAATTTCTGAAATATTTTTCTCCCTTAATTTTCCTGCTAGTTTATCTAAAATTGTGCTCCAGTTCCAGGAACTCACATAACTTTCTTTTCCCTCACACTCAAAGGTGAGAACAGTACAAACTTTTAACATTTTTGGCCCATCCAATCTCTTGCCACCTGAAAGAGAGAACAAAAGCTGAAGGCATACAAGGCTCACCTTTTTCCCCTCACTTTAGCCAGTACAGCCAAAAGCAGTCAGGGAAGCCAGTAAGCCAACTCTCCTGGGTTGGGTCTGTTATTTTAAAATTCCGTAAGGTAACTTTTACCTCTCACAACAGACCATCAGCTCAGCTTCTGTTTCATATCATGTATAAATGACTCTGTATCCACTCAAGCACAAAATGTTCATCATTCCCTGCTTCTTCATCCTTTTTTTTCCCCCCAAAGCAGTGTTTCTACCTTATTTTGATGAGTCTGGTTGGGCTTCTGAATCCCACTTCTGACACTATCTGTGGAAGAGGTCTTAGGACCACTCCAGAGTTTCATGGTTCAGTAGCAAAACTCATAACTCAGGATGTAGTCATACTCCCAGCTATGATTATTACAGCAAAAGAAAACAAAGCAAGATCAGCAAAGAGAAAAGGCACATAGATTGAAGTCTAGGAGAAACCAGGCAGAGCTTCTAAGGGTCCTCTCTCCGGGAAGTCACACAGGATGGATTTAATTCCCCCAGCAATGACTTGAGACAACACGTGTGAAATGTTGCCAAGCAAGGAAGCTTATTAGAGACTCAGTGTTCAGGGGTTTCACTGGGGGCTGATCACGTAGATACTCTGCCTGTATGCACCAAAAATCCAGAATCCCGGAAGAAAAGAAGATGTTCAGCATAATCTGTTAACATGTTTTTTGTACAAACTGTTTAGGCACAGTAAGCCACAATTATCAGTTCTGGGAAACGTACAAACCCTCCTAAAAGCCAGGTTCCCAGATGCCAACCTTGTAAGCAAACCTTTCAAAGTCATCAGGCCTCTTCTCTGCACATATAATTTTATTTTTTAAGATAGTCACATCTCAAGTTTACTTCTGGGGTTTACTAGTAGATATGTAGGTAGAACTCCATAAACTGGAAAACATCAAAGCATTTGACTTTGCCTCTCATCTTTACTTGTAGCAGAACTTGGTCCAGTAGTGAAGGATAAAGGTAACCTCAGAACACAAACAGGCATCAGTTAACCTTGTATTTTCAAAGAGATTTTTAAGAGAACCCGAGGGAAGCTCAATCCCGAGATGGTCGTCACCTAGTTTCTAGAGTGCCAACATATTCTATATAAACTCGCCCCCAAATCTGTAGTGGTCTGCTCAGTGCAGCTGCAGTTGTTCTTGAGGTTGCAGCTACACTTCCTCACCACAGAGGGAGAATTACTTTCTTCAAACTGGCTACTTAAAATATAGAGGGAGTTGTTGGTATTTATTTTTCCTTGCTTGTTTTATAAGTAAATATAAATCAACACTGTAAGGATGATTTATTTAACACTACTTCTTTTCAGTCACATTTCTGAGGCACTGCAGCCTGAAACAAGAGCATGCATAGACCTGGAGTCAAATGGACCTGGTCTTGAATTCTAGATCAACTTTTCGCTGAGTGATCTTAGAGAGATTACTTAATCTCTTGGTAAAATGGGAGTTACAATGTCTACTTTAAAGGGTTGTTGTGAGCATTAAGTGAAAAAATAAATGTAAGATGTTTAATAAAGATATAGCATTTAACAAGGTAAGAATCTAATAATGGTAACTGATATGATGTAATGGTGATTATTTCTCACTTCACTCCCACACCCTCTTTCCTATCCTTAGATTTTCCTTTCTGTTTTGGTTTTAAGAAGACAAGAAATCTATATCCAATATTAACTGTTTAGAAACTATCAGCTTTTACAGGAAGGATGTCTAACAGTCTACTTTGCATAACCAATAACAAAAGGTTAAGGAGTGTTCAGGTAGAAATATATAGAGTTTAATATCTGCATTCTGTTTTACCAAAACAGCAGATTTCTTTCATAGTTGGAAGCATTCCTGAATTAGTTTATGGTATTTTTCCAAGGGTGAGAGACAGGCTTATTTCCTCATGATGACATTTGTATCAGGGTCCTCCAGGGCTGACTCTGTGTAAACTCACGTCAGGCACTAGCTATACTGTCTTATTTGCCTTTGTGACCCCTGTTTCTGACCACACAGGCCTATCGCAGGGTAGGGGCTCCCTGAACTGTGGGTAGGTGGAGTGTAGGTGGATGACACACACTGGAGAGATTGTAATGACAATTATAACATGGCCTTGGTCTAAAAGACCAAGTCTGTAGGGGCGATAAGGCAGGAGATCACCTTAGCAGGCGTGGGGCACATACCACCAAGCAAGGCACAGAAGCATACCCTGATTTGACCAAACAAAAAGGTCTGTGTCGGGAGTGCACATTGTGGTTAGAGAGGTATCTAAAGCTAAGAAATTAACAGTTTTATTCTGTAGGCCTTGGGGCTGTTAGTTTTAGAACTGAGAGGTGTAGCCAGGTCTTATAATTTGCAGTAGTTACATTGTATAAAGTTGTCACAAGCACTAAAGAAGCAAATACTCAATTGTTGCCCCTAGGTGAAGTAGAGGGTTAAATTACTATGAGCCTCTCCGCACAAATTTTCATCAACTGATCAAGATATAACCTTGTCTTCTGTGTGTTTCTTTTTAAAGACACCTTATTTGACGTATAATGTTGGTTAGTTAACATTGAATTTGTGACCAGCTCATGCCTAAGCACAGCTTATCTAACATAGACATAGTCTCTCTCCTACACACAGCCTTCCTACACTTAGGAACGCTAGGTAGCACCTCAGCACCATGCTTAGCAGCCATTGATTGGGAATTGCTCACAGATTGCTGTAACTAGATTTTAGGATATGAAGTTGGATGTAGAGAAAAATGAGATGGGAGGTAAAAAATACTGGAGAGTTTTCTTTGCATTAAACAAACACTTGAGAACTTCTGATATATCATAAGACATTGGGAATACAGTAGTGAATAGCCTAAATAAAGTTTTTACCCTCATGAAACCAATTCTCGTGGAAATTTTAACTAGTTAAAGTAGATGTTGGCCCTTGTGTAAGGATGCAGAATTTAGGCTTAGAGCTGTCAGTTGGCTAACAAATTGGGTTGCTAATAAGTTGCAGAGCAATGGCTCCAGCTAGGTCTTTTGAGTCCACATATCTGTCTACATCATGCCACCCTAACCATGCCTGATCTCATCTGATTACATAGTTCTGTGTTTTTCCCCTACTGTCTCAAACCTGTTGATTATTTGTATCAGAAAGGATCAGAGTAGTGGGAGCCTGGGAAAGGGAAACCAGATACTTGTTTTGAAGTATACAAGACAACAGGTTTATGAGAGTTAAAACTAAGATGACAGCGGTGGAGATGAAGAGGAGACACAGAATCAAGAAGAAACACAAATCACTGAGATTTGGTGATTATCTAGCTATATCAGGATAGGGATGGTAGGAAGAAGGGGTTGTCAAAGGTGCTTAGAGGTACCGTGTGCAAATCAGAGAAGACTGATGAAGATGCAGGTTCACTTTAGAATTTGTTAAGTCTGAGGTGCCAGGAGAAAGTCTAGGTGGTGCTTTCTGTTGAGGACAAAGAGATTTAAACTGAGACTGGCTCAGTACCAAAAACTGGCCCTGGCAGTAACTGGAGTGGACTTGAAGGAGATAAGGGACAGAGAGACAATATAAGGCAGTAGTTGAAAGATTGGGTTCTGGAGTCCCAAGCTGATTCTCACCTCTGCATTTCCTAGCTTTTTGATCTTCGGCAAATTACTTAACCTCTACATAGCTCAATTTCCTCATCTATAAGAGAAGGATAATGCTAGTACCTACTTCACAGGGCTTTTGGAAAAATGCAATGAGATGGTACTTACAAAGCACTAGCATCAATATGTAGTAAATACGCAGTATACCTAAGCCGTTGTGATGAAGTTGATGGCAAGGAGCAGAAAAGATCTTGCTAACCCACAAAAGAATTGAGAGACCAAGTGATACTCTGTAAGAAAACCCATCATTGAATGCTCCTCACCAGATCAAAAGGGGTACACAAAAGAGTTTTTAAAGTATGTTTGAGGTGATTACAGCCATTTCATGAAAGTTGAATGGGATTCAAAACCTTAATAAAATCTGCCCTTGCCCCTTTCTAACTCATTTACAAAGTACTTGGGACAGTAGGGGGTTATAACAATGAATAAAGCCGTTTATTTTATGCCACTAATATGCACAATCAAGTATATTAGTTATCTGAAAGATGCGTATCATCTCCATTTTACAGATGAGGACACAGAAGCTTAGAGAGCTTAAGTTTCTCAAAGTTGCATAGTAAATGTCCATACCAGTATTTGATTCTAAAATCCAGGTTCTTTTCCTATACCATGCTGAACATAAAATGCAGTGACTGTTAGGATTGTGTGTAGATAGGCTGATGTATTTAAACCTTTCCAAAATTAATTTACTTTGCCCCGGAACTTAATTTTATAAGGTGCTTATAAATCACTACATCATTCAGTATCAGAAATAAAATAAATTTTAGAAGGCTGTACATACAATCCAATCTGGCTCCATCCGGCCATAAATAAAAAATCATTAGTTCTGTGCTCAGTATTCCAGGTGCTTCTGCAGACACATTTTGCTCATTTAAAGTCTGTATAATAACCCCATTGTAAATACAAACAACTGCAAACGTGTATATGCGCAGATTAACCTTTTCTAGACACTCCTTGTAATTTTCAAAGCCAGTGCTGGAGTTTCACAGCGCAGTAGCTCATGCATCAACACACCAGTTCCCCTGGGCCTCACTGCAGTGCTCGTTACAGCTCTGGCAGCAGCCCTAGCCTACCTCACCTGGACCACACCCTGCTTTTCATCCAGAATCTAGCCCTGCAGGCTTCAGGTTTAGAGTCTGTGGCTGAATCCCAAACCTGAAGATTCTTGATATTTCCAAGTTCATTCCACTTTCCTTCCTTGTGTGAACAGGCTTTCCTCATGCATGCATTTTAGGCTGTGAGAACTGCAGAAAATCCTTATTTTATAGATGAGAAAACCAAGATGCTGAGAAGAAAAAAAAATTTGATCAAGGCCTCGAAAAACCAGACACCAAAAGCAGAAATGGTTAACCCAAGTTTACATAGTCACAGAATTGGCGTAAGATATAGTGATGCTGACGCTCAAGCTCCAGTATTTTGGTCATCTGATGCGAACAGCCAACTCATTGGAAAAGTCCCCAATGCTGGGAAAGATTGAGGGCAGAAGGAGAAGGAGGGCATCAGTAGATGAGATAGCTGGATGGCTTCACCATTGTGATGGACATGAACTTGGGCAAACTTTGGGAGATGGTGAGATACAGGGAGGCCTGATGTGCTGCAGTTCATGGGGTCGCAAAGAGTCGGACACAATAGCAGCAAAAATATATGTTTTTTAAACAAAAAGAAATTTGTACACATGAAATCTGAAATTATTTGGGATTATGTCTGATTCATCTGAATTTTCCCTAGTACAGTGCCTAGCACATACTAAGTGAGTAATACTAGTTTATTGTATCTGAAAGTCAGTAGAATGGTTAATTAGATTGTGGGAAACAGTTGTGCATACTGGAATAAGACAAAGAAGAGAGAGCAATGCAGAGTTAATTGACACACTAGGACTGAGTCAGGTGTTTACCTTCCTTGTGCTCCCCGCTGCCTTCTTCCATACTGTAGCCCTCTACTGTTCTGAATTGCAGTGGGCCGGTTTCTTGTGCATCCTGCCCTGGATGCTGCATTCCTTGAGGGCAGAGGTAGTGCTGTGTTCACCGTTCTATCCCAGTGCCCAGCATGATTTCTGACTTCACAGTAAACACTCAGGAAATATTTGTCTAGTAAATAAATGAGAGAAAATAAAATATTCCTACCCATTCATGCATCTACTGTTTTTGTTTGGCTTTTGTATTTCTCATCTCACCAAGCAGAAACTCATGTGTAATTTATGGTATCCTCATGGTTGAGGAAGGCAAGAGAGGGACCACATTATAGTGGCATTCACCCTCACATTCCTTTTTTTCCCTCCACATTGCTGTACACTTGCTCACTCACTCACTCCCTTCTTCTCCCTCCCCTTTCTTTCTTTCCCTCTCCCTCTCTGGTTTTCTCCCACTCCCCCTGCATAGTCATGGAAGCAGAACTTCAAAGCGTGAAGTCTCTGGAATTCAAAAAGTCACCCATGTAGTTAAATTTTTAGTTGTTTTTTTGTGTTTTTTTTGTTTTTTTTTTTTTACTTTCCCCCCATGTTTGTTTGTTTTTCCTAAACTGTTGTATTAGTTTCAGGTATACAGCAGAGTGATTCAGACATACAGATGTACATATACATATGTTCTTTTTCAGATTCTTTTCCACTATAGGTTGTTACAAGATATTGAATGTAATCCCCTGTGCAGTGTACTAGGTCCTTCTTATTTATCTATTTTACATACAATAGTATATATCTGTTAGTCCCAAACTCCCGATTTATCCCTCCCGCACACCCCTCTCCCCCTTTGGTAACCATAAGATTGTTTCCTCTATCTGTGAGTCTATTTCTGTTTTGTAAATAAGTTCATTTGCATCATTTTTTTTTAATTCTACAGCTAAGTGATATCATGTAATAGGTGGCTATGTCTGTCTGGCTCACTTCACTGAGTATGATACTCTCTAGGCCCATCCACGGCACTGCTTCCTTCTTGCTATGGCTGAGCAGTAGTCCGCTGTGTGTGTACCACCCCTTGTTTATCTGTGCGTACGTCAGACGGACACACATTGCTTCCATGTCTTGCTGTCGTACGTAGTGCTGCTGTGAGCATCGGGGTGCGTGTATGTTTTCAAATTAAGAGTTTTCATCTTTTCCAGATAGATGCCCAGGAGTGGGGTTTCTGAGTCATGTGATAACTCTATTTTTAGCTTTTTAAGGAACCTCCAACAAGAGCCTACAATATGTTGCCTACACGAGACCCATTTTAGGGCAAAGGATGTTCGTGCTAAGTTGTTTCAGTCATGTCCAACTCTGTGCAACCCCATGGACTGCAGCCCGCCAGGCTCCTCTGCCCATGGGATTCTCCAGGCAAGAATACTGGGGTGGGTTGCCATGCCCTCCTCCAGGGGATCTTCCCAGACCAGAGATCAAACCTTCATCTCTTATGTCTCCTACATTGGCAGGCTGGTTCTTTACCACTAGCACCATCCACACAGATTAAAAATGAAGGGATGGAAAAAATGTTTCAGGTGGTTTTTAACAGTCAGCCTCTTATTTTGACATCTCCAGTAGGATAGTCTCAGATGAATGGAATGTAATGGAAAGGGGACTGAGCTGGGAGTCATGTATCCTGGAACAGAATTTTTACTCTTCCAGCCATTTGTTGTATGATCTCAAGGAAGGTACTTACTAGAGAAGTAAGTTCTGGGTCCTGTTTTCCTCATCTGAAATATGAAGAGATTAAAATAAGTGCTTTCTCAATCTTCTGTCAGCTCTGATACTATGTGATTATAATTAAAAGACCTGGATATGGATAATACCTACCCTGTTGACAACTCTCTTCTGAAAACTAAAACAAAACCATTGGCTTCCCAGTCCTACTGGCTTTATTTAAGATCATCTTCTCTTACTCCTTTTATATGAGAATGTCTCTGTCCCCGGCAGTTTATGGGGACTTAAGCTTTTATTTACTGTAGTTGGCAGTTCCTATAAGCCGGGGCTTTGACAATATTTCACATTTATTTATCTGAGCCAGAGCTTAGGATCAGGTGGCAGTTAAGTCACTTAAGGTTATTCACATGCATTGAAAATGTTGCTTAATAATTCAGAACCAGTTTTCTCTGTTTAGAGTATTAAGATTTTTTAAATCCTTCTAATTATGCAATTCCAACAGCAGTTTAAATAGGCAGGGAAAAATCTGTCCCTTCTGAAAGGGCAACAGATGCAAACTTATTTTCATTCCCTTTGTCTATGCAGCAGGGCTGACTGAGGCAAAGGCCAGAGAGAGTCCAGCGCTAGAGGACTTGCCTGGGTGACCTTCTGGTGGCATCACTGGCAGGCTCTCCCTGCCATAGGAGTGAGTCTAGGAGAAGAGGTCTGGGGATATGGCTTCTTTTAATTTTTGATTGGTGGAGGCTTTAGCGGGTAGTGGGGAGCCTCAATTCAGTCATTCAGTAGGTCAGTCTTTCAGCCAACAGTTGTTGAGTTCACACTGTTTCCAGTAGTCTACTACTGGAATAGCCCTGGGGATAAAAAGTCAGTAAGACCTCATTTTATGCCCTCAGAATTCAATGTAACTGGAGAGACTGACTCATAGACAATTGCAGTATAGCTTGAAAGACAGAACAGACAGATAACTTAGTCTGAGACAGGAGCTGATCCTTTGGGGTAGGTCCTTCAGAAGTGGGTTGGTTAAAGTACAGGCATACCATGTATAGGAGTACTATTTTAACAAAGGACAAGGTTGGCATTACCTGTGCCTGTTTTCCAGCTTAAACACTAACCTTGAGTCTGCCAGCAGACCCTTTAAGCCACCTTGTCTGAGAAACCTAAGGGGAAGCAAAAGTATTAGTTAAGCAAGTGTGAATTCATCAGGTGCAGGGCGGTGGAGTAGGAATATGAAGGAGAGACCTCAGTGAACATATATGGCCCCTTTGTCAACAGGAGCCATGACCCCATGAACAGGAGAAGACGCTTCGTCACCTAGACCTGGTTTCATGAGAGAAGTAGCAGTTAAGCTGAGCTTTGAAGGATGTTTTCAACATGTGAAACTGGGGAGAAAGGATGGTCCACTAGTGGGAACAACATAAACAAATGTTCAGGAAAGAGAAGCAGAAGCTATAAATGGGGAATAGCAAACTGCTCTGGTTGACCAGAGCATAACATCTTTGAAGGGATGGTATTTAGAGATCAAAATAGTAAAGAATGTTGGGGCCAAGCCACCACCACCCTTTCAGAAAGTGTAGGCCCAGATTCTACTTGTTGATATTTTTTTCAAAAGAAAATAGAATGTCTATTTTGCAACTTACTCCTAAAATATCATTAATAAAGTCTTGCTATGTAGTTTTTCATATTCCATAATGTCCATTCTCTGGTTTGGTCATTTATTCAACAAGCAGTTATTGAGAGCATATAATATACCAGATTCTTTGCTGGATGTTGGAGATCCAGAAGCTGGAAACAGTCCTGCCTTTTAAGTTATTCAGTCTTACACAGGAAATGTTTGTGTGAAGACAAGCTGTGATGATGCTCATCACAGCCGTGTAAGATGCTGCATCAGATGTCAGCATCAAGCTCAGAGAAGGAAAAGTTACTTGTTCAAGCTCACACGGGTATGCTAAGGTTAGTGGTGAAGTTTGTAGTCACTCAGAGGGTATTCGTTCCATTCTCTTCTCCTCTACTCTGAGGCCTGACTCACCCTCTGTGGACTTGGAACTGAAGTGATAGGAAATGAGCATGAAGAAAGTTCTGGCCAGGTAAAATGCATATCTCCACTTTCTTAACATCCTCCCTCCTAAATACTTTTGTTTCTCATCAGAGTACTTTTCCTTAAATCCATGAGTTTGGGAGCTGGTATAAGTTTGGTGCAGTAGAAACACCCACTGTACCAGCCTTCAAAGAAAACACCTGCTCTCTTCATGAGTCTTGCTTTCCAGTTTCATAAGCTTTGGGCAGATGAAATGTAATATCAAAATAGCTCAGAGAGAGCCTTGGTAACATTTAAGATATTGAACGTGCTGCATCTGGTAACTAGAAAATTTAATGATCTCCTGCTGTTTTGGTAATTGGATAAGTAAATACATCAGAATAAATCACACCAGCAAGTCTTTTGTATGTCGTTAGGGACTCAACTCTTTTAACTCCTGTTCAAAGCTCCAGCTCTTGAGCTGTGTTGGCGTGCAGAGTTAACGCACACACCAGCTCGCATGGCTCTGCTTGAGTATTAAAATGCATTCAAAATGCTTACATTCTCCCCAGACACTCTGCCTGAAGAGTGCATCTAGTGTGCTATTCCAGGTCTCTCTTAAGCCTGAGAAAAATTTTTCCAAGAAGTTTAAACATAATATGGCGTTTGAGTCCCTCACAGTCTGTCTCCAAACTGTCTTTCCAGCCATTCCTTCCACTCTTGGCATGCTCTGAGCCTTGCCAGGAAACTTACCCATTTACAAATTGGGGGAAAGAGGTCAAAGCAAAAAGGAACTATCCTGTTGTAGTATGGAATCTTGTAGGTGTTTTAAGTAGGAGGGAGACGGGCTCAGATATTTTGTTCCACTCTCTCTCGAGTGACAGGAGAAACCCAGAGAGAAATGGTCTGTTAGAGCTTATTAGGTATTGAATGATACTGTCATTACAGGTGAGAAATTTGGGTCTTCTGGAGGTCCAGTGACTTGCTCAAGAGCACTGCTACAGAACCAAGATTCAATACCCACCAGACCTTTTTCTTACTGCCTCCCTAATTAGCACTTAATCCATGTCTACTAAAGAACAATAATCAGAGTTTCTCTGAGAGTATTTAAGCCAAAGTAGCAGTTCTAAATCTAAACAGTTAACAGGTTTCTCTCCTTTCATTTGCCTCTTAGTGCCGTGTTTCAACACAGTGGTTAGTGTTGTGGACCCATCTTTTATCAGAGACAAACTCTGTGAGCTTCTATACCAGGAGCTTTTTATGCAAGATCCTGGCTGCCTTCCATGATATGGGCCTCTGAAAATGAGACATGTCCCCTCCATCAATGTTTCCCAGACTGCTTCAGATCAGAACATGCATTGCAAATGTTTGTGCACCTCATTGGGGGTAATCACACAAGGTGCTCAGGGTCAAAGGTAACCCACCCCTCAGGATCCTGACTGCTTTCAGGAATGAGACCCATGTCCTGGTACACCTGTAACCCACACCAGCAAGGCTGAATGGCTCTGGCTTTCTCTTGCCACAGTCCAGAATCCTCATTAATGAATTTGCCTATACCCTGTTTATTAAGCTTTCAGAAACAGTGAGCTTGCAAACCACTGTGTAAAGCAGTACTTCCTTTTAGTTACTTGAAATTGTGTCTTCCAGAGCCCAGGAGGGACAGGACTAATCTTGGGCTTCCCAGGGTGAGGAGGCATGCCTCTTCTATTCTTTTTATGCTTTTTATATTCATTCTGCCAATTTGGATCTTCTTGTGTTTCTAGACTAAAGAGACTTTCCCCTCCCCAACCCACCCCCCACCTCTCCTGATAGAAGTCCCTCTGTTCCCTTTGGGTCTTCCCCACTACCCTTTAATACAGTGACCAGGCCACTCTTGCCTTATGAGATGGACTGCATTCTGCCTATGGAATATGTGTCTCTCTCAAAAAGCCTGCTTTAAACTTTAAAAAAAAAAAAAAAAGCTGTAGTGACCAAAACCACTGTCAGGGATAGCAGTGCAAGGAGGGGGTCACATTTTTTGTTTTGGTGCCTAGGATCTCCCTGACAGTGCACCGAGTTTGAGGTCATTTATTACTTGGAACACTTTAGAATTGGTATCCTCATTAAATAGCCTGTCTAAAGGCACAGTCTGGGAATGAAGAATCCAGATTTGGTCCCAGATCTGCTGAGTGCTGAGTAACCTTGGGTAAGTTCTTTCCACTCACTGGGCTTTTCTTTCCCCATCTATTACAGAAATGGACTCCTAAAGGCCCTCCAGCTTTAACAATTGCTAGGTCTGTGATAATTGAGGAGCTATGAATGAAATTTGCCCAAGTGCCTGAGTTGGTAATATACTCCGTTGTGGGGAAATTTATGCTTCAGTTACACAAAGGGTATAGTCTTTCCAAGCAAGAGACAAAGAATAAATAGTGCATTGTATGACTACAGTACTAGAAGTACCTAATGTGGTGGTTAAGAAAACAGACTTTGGAACCAGACCTAGTTTTAAATCCTTGCTCTGTTCCTTCCCACCTATGCGATCTTAGGTAGGTTATATAAACTCTCTGAGCTTCTTCTGTTCCTCATTTTAAAGTGGAGGTAATAGTACCTCCCTCATGGGGTTGTGTAGTACTTATAAAGTACTTGGTACAATTAGCACCTAGTAAGCTCCCATAAATGTTAACTGTTGTTATCATTATAATATTATTTAAAAAAAAAATAGGGCAGCCTGGACCTTAGTTTTTTCTCCCTTTGTTCTTCCTTTACCTTTCCTTTCTTTCTCTCGTCTTCCTACCTAACAACATCAAGATAAGGGGTCCCATAGGCATTCCTGTGCTTTGCAGCCACAGAAGACCACCCACCCTCACTTCCAGCACCCCAGTTGTTTTACCACACTTTAATAATGGGAAGAATAGCATCTCTCACTCTTTCCTGGAAATCCTCACCCCAGTGCCACTCTTTTCTGTGATCCTGTGAGACAGATTGGTTCAGAAACTATACTGGAAGCTGGGATGTAAGTAAGCCGCAGTGAAGCCCCAGCCCCATAGTGCAACCATTCCAGAATGGAAATTCTTTTTGAGGCTGCATTACCACCTGCAGCAAATGTAGAGGAGAATTTGCTAGGAGCTAACAACTGGTGTTGTGGATGATGTTGATAATCAGTCCCTTACGTTTACAAAAGACTTTACAGTTACCAAAGCCTTCACACACCCTGATCAGCACACGACCAGCAGATGGGGTCTTAAGTTCTTCATCTGATAGTTTGTGGGTATAATTGCCCTCTTTAAGGATTCCCAGACCATCAAAAGGTGTTTAAAGAAAATGGACAATTAGCTGTTAGGACCAAGTTGATAGTAACAAAAGTTAGCTTGTTTTCCTTTGGGTAACAACAAAGCCTTGCCACAACAGGGACATGAGCCAGGACAGCTGCAGAATGCCTGCTTTCTTTATGGGCAAGAAAAGCCATTTAGTCGCATTAGCTGTCCCCTGTTTAGAAGAAGGATCAGAAGTTAAAAGGAAGTGAAGTGCAGTGCATCAGATACAGGCTAGAAGCTCACAAACCTGGGTGCAAATTCCAGCATTATCTTTCCTACTTACCTGTGTAATCTTGGGGCAGTCCCTTAACCATTTTTGACCTCAGAGAATTCATTATAAAATGAGACTAACAGGAGCACTTACCTCATAGGTTGTGACCATTTAATTAGGTAATATATAGAACAGGTAGTATAGTGCCTGACACTTTGCCAAATAAATGGTCAATTTTTTGATAGTGATGACATTGACAATTATTTTTTAAACTTGTAATAATTAATATGCATGTTTTTTAATAGAGTAGGTAACAGAACATGTGGGGGCTTCCCAGTGGTAAAAAAAACTCACCTGCCAATGCAGGAAACACAAGAGACGAGGATTTAATCCCTGGGTTGGGAAGATCTCCCAGAGGAGGAAATGGCAACCCACTCCAGTACTCTTGCCTGGGAAATCCCATGGACAGAGGAGCATGGCGGGCTGCAGTCCATAGGGTCGCAAAGAGTTGGACACGGCTGAGCACACATACATAGCTAACAGAATATGTTACTCATAGCTTACCTGAAAGACAAGTTGTTCTTCCAAGTTCAAAGCAAATGCTAATTTTGAACAAAACCAAGGGCAGATGTATTCAGTTTTACTAAATTTAATATGGGGATTTACATATGTGGCCTTTGTGCTACCTAATAGAGTAGAAGGAGATCAGGATTTGGAATGAGAAGACCTGAGCTCCACCAATTTCTAGCTGTATGACTATCTGCAAGTAATGTCCCTATTTGAACTTCGGTGTTCTCATCCGTAAAAATGAGGATAAGTTAGTCCAATCTCTTAGGATAGCTCTAAGGTTTAGAAAATATATGTTAGGGTACTTGGAGAGCTTGTCAGCCCAGAGTAATGTTCCATTGTCTGAATAAAATGTTCCAATCTGTTTACCTATTTACCTACTGCAGAATGTCTTGGTTGTTTCCAAGTTTTGGCAGTTGTGAATAAAGGTGCTTATTAAACATCTGTGTGCAGATTTTGGTGTGGACCTTAGGTTTTTAGCTTCTTTGGGTAAATACTATGGAGTGCCGTTACTGAACTATATAGTAAGAATATGATTAATTTAGTAAGAAACCATCAAACTGTCTTCCAAAGTGGCTATGCCATTTTGCATTCCCCCAGCAGTAAATGAGTGTCAGCATTTCGTGTTGTCAGTGTTCTAGGTTTTGGCCATTCTAATAGGTGTGTGATTTTCATTGTTTTAATTTGCATTTCCCTGATGGCATATACTGTTGGAGAAACATCTTTTCATATGTTTATTTGCCATCTGTCAATCTTCTTTACTGAGGTGTCTTTAAGGTTCTGGGCTCATTTTTTAACTGAGTTGTTCATTTTCTTATTGTTGAGTTTTAAGAGTTCTTTGTATATTTTGGGTTAAAGCTCTTTATCAGTTGTGTCTTTTGCAAATATTTTCCCCTGGTCTCTGTCTTGTCTTTTCATTCTCTTGACAATGTCTTTTGCAAAGTTTTTAATTTTAATGAAGTTTAGCTTATCAATTATTTCTTTCATGAATTGTGCCTTTGGTGTTGTATCCCAAAAGCCATCACCATACCCAAGGTCATCTAGATTTTCTCCTGTGTTATCTTCTAGGAATGTTATAGATTTGTGTTTTACATTTAAGTTCACAATCCATTTCAAGTTAATTTTTGTGAAGGCTGTAATGTCTGTGCATCTAGATTCATTTTTTGCATGCAGATGTTCAGCTCCAAAACCAGTTGTTGAACTTAGCATTTTTTTCTAAATGTGAAAATATTAGATCCAGACTTTCCTTTACTCAATGTTAAAATAAAAGCTTACCTTAGAAAAGCTAAGTAAAACATAAAAGACTAGTAATACCAACCCTATAAGATTTTGATTTAATGTTTGTGTAAATATCTTACAAACTATAAAGTACTATTCATATATTGCAGTTACTGTTATTTTTAGTATTACTCAGCCCCTACTCTCAGGTAGCTCCCAGCCTAGTAGTAGTGTTATATTTGTGCTCAGGCATTTTTGTTAAATCAGAAGCAATATAGTGTGACTAGAAAGAACCTCAAATCAGAAGTCAGAAACAGGTAGAGCACTGTATCTGTGCTTTATCAACCATGTGATCTGGGCTATGTCACTTGACCTCTCTGAGCCTCAGGTTGCCCACAGAGAAATGAAGGGCTTGGACCATTTGGCATTTAAGGAGCTTTCCCACCCTAACATTGTAGGACTCACTCAGTATGGCCTAAGGATGAAAAACTGTCATATTGATTCACATTTTTCTCAGCAGCGATATTATATTTTTTCAGGAAAAAAAAAAATAAAGCCCAGGGAAATAATAGAAATACAATGTATATGAAAGTTCAAACTGCCTAGAAAAGAATAACTCTCTTTGGCAGAAAGCATGTCTCATTTTTGTTAACATAAACAAAAGCCAGTTTGCTAAAGTGTAAACTTAATGAGATTTTTTTTCAGGTTTCCTAAATATAATGAATAAAGTATCAAGAAGGTTGACTTTCCTTTTCTAACATAGACAAAGTCAGGCCATAATTCTTATCTGAGAATGGCCCTCCTCCCCCAGAGTGTCCCAAAGGAAGGTTTTCTCTGTTGATTTAGAAAGTCAATAATTCAGTAAAATCCCAAGTAAATGGCAGGACATAAGCTCAGATTGCATTTTTGTATTCGTATTTTATAAACATTTCAGGATTTTTTCCTTGACCCTTGACCTTTTGCCATTCTTAAAGTGAAGATCTTATATCCTAGAAGCTTGGTTAGAAACAGCCTCAGGGTCATGTCATCCAACTTCTTTCTCTGTGTGGACTCTACGCTTACCAGCACCTCTGGCAAAATAGTCCAATAGTTAAACATATGGATTCCAAAGCTAAATTGCCTTGGCTCACATTCTGGCTCTGCCCTTAACAACTTTGAGAACTTAAGCAAGTGTTAATATGTTCCATGGCTCAGTTTCCTCATCTGTAAAATGGAAATAACAATTGTACCTATGTCAGAGGGTTATTATGAAAATGAAATTGTTCTATAAATGTTAAGTGCTTAGAATGTGGCTGGTACAAATTAAATGCTCAATAAATGTTAGCTTTATCATCATGATCTTCTTCTTCCTCAAATAAGCCCCTCTTTGAACACTTCCCTTCCCCTCCTGACCCCTGTATTTCCCCAGGGCAGCCTGTCAATGTGTAGGCCAGAAGCACTCTGGTTATGATTAGCTTTGGAGTCAGGCAGACTTGAGTTTTAAACCTTATTCAATCTGCAACCTTGGGTAAGATACCCATGGTATCTTCAACTTTAAAATGGTAATACATACTTTATTTGGCTGTTTTGAGGACTACTTCAAAAGCATTTTATATGAAGTATTTAGCGTGGTTCCAGCTACACTGTAGGTACTGAATATGATTAGCCCTTGAACAACATGGATTTGAACTACACAGGTTCTTATAGACAGATTTTTTTTCAGGTACCAAATACTCAGTAATATGCCATTCTCAGTTTTATCGTGGATGCAGAACCACATACAGAGGAACCACAGATATGGAGGAACTGCATATATGAAGGGACGACTACAAGTTATTATGTGATTTTCCACTGCTTAGAAAGGTGATGCCCCTAACCCGCAGGTTGTTCAAGGGTTGACTGGAACTGATGATTGCTACTATCATGATGATGATAAAAAACAAAAAGAAAATTACAGGACAAGAGGGGAATGAAGAAAGATGGAAAAGAAGTAGTGGCCACACCAGCACCTGCTGCTCTATTAAAAAGTATTTTCTGACCAGCTGAGTTCTGCTCCCCTACAATTCCACCTCGTCATCGCCATCTCTGCTCACTGGAGCTGCAGAGAACACGTCTGCTCTGTCTGCCTGGCTTCCTTGCCAGCCCTGCAGATATTCCAAGGGGGCACACAGCCTCCTCCTCGCCCCAACTGCAGCAGGAAGGTGTACCCCATTTTTCAGATGTGTGTTAGGAAACATGGTTTCTAGATTCCTCCCTAACAGGAGGTCCCTCCAGCACACTCCCAGTCCTTCTTGAATGGGGCCCAGAACACTTCAGGGTCATTTCACAGTATGGCCACACTCCTGCTGGGGAAAGGCATGGCATCCTGCATCAAGCTATGTTCCGTACAGTCTCTCTGTCTACTCCACTCCAGGCAGATGAGAATGGAAACGAAAATTGTCCTTGTTCACTTTAAATTTCTGTCTGAAATGACCTTCAGAGAAAAAAATTGCTTGTGATATGGGGCACCAGAAGGAGCAGCCCCAACACAACCGCATTTAATGTGAGCCGTCTTTTGGTGGCACAGCCCTGCTGAAGGGGTTCTCCAAGTATTGAAACATCGATCTATCAGAGAAAAGAGAGCCCTTCTGCTGAGCAACAAGATGGAAATAAGAGAGAGAGCCTAGTACAGGCCTGGGCTCCAGAAGACTTTGGAGAAAGAGCTCCAGCTAAAGTTAGGCAGATCCAGTCCCCACCCAAGGCAGTGCTCCAGCTAGTAATGGCTGCTACCAGCTGTGCACTTGCTGGTTCAGTCTCTGTACCAGAGCCTTCATCACCATTATTCCATTTACCTAGCACAGTTCAGTTCAATCGCTCAGTTGTGTCCAACTCTTTGCAACCCCATGAATTGCAGCATGCCAGGCCTCCCTGTCCATCACCAGCTCCCAGAGTTTACCCAAACTCATGTCCATCGAGTTGGTGATGCCATCCAGCCATCTCATCCTCTGTCGTCCCCCTTCTCCTCCTGTCCCCAACCACTCCCAGCATCAGGGTCTTTCCCAATGAGTCAACTCTTCGCATGAGGTGGCCAAAGTATTGGAGTTTCAGCTTCAGCATCAGTCCTTCCAATGAACACCCAGGACTGATCTCCTTTAGGATGGACTGGTTGGATCTCCTTGCAGTCCAAGGGACTCTCAAGAGTCTTCTCCAACACCATAGTTCAAAAGCATCAATTTTTCAGCACTCAGCTTTCTTCACAGTCCAACTCTCACATCCACACATGACCACTGGAAAAACCATAGCCTTGACTAGACAGACCTTTGTTGGCAAAGTAATGTCTCTGCTTTTTAATATGCTATCTAGGTTGATCATCAGTTTCCTTCCAAGGAGTAAGCTTCTTTTAATCTCATGGCTGCAGTCACCACCTGCAGTGATTTTGGAGCCCCAAAAAATAAAGTCTGACACTGTTTCCACTGTCTCCCCATCTATTCCCATGAGGTGATGGGACTAGATGCCGTGATCTTAGTTTTCTGAATATTAAGCTTTAAGCCAACTTTTTCACTCTCCTCTTTCACATTCATCAAGACGCTGTTTAGTTCCTCTTCACTTTCTGCCATAAGGGTGGTGTCATCTGCGTATCTGAGGTTATTGATATTTCTCCCGGCAATCTTGATTCCAGCTTGTGCTTCATCCAGCCCAGCATTTCTCATGATGTACTCTGCATATAAGTTAAATAAGCAGGGTGACAATATACAGCCTTGACGTACTCCTTTTCCTATTTGGAACCAGTCTGTTGTTCCATGTCCAGTTCTAACTGTTGCTTCCTGACCTGCATACAGGTTTCTCAAGAGGAATACCAGGTGGTCTGGTATTCCCATCTCTTTCTGAATTTTCCAAAGTTTATTGTGATCCACACAGTCGAAGGCTTTGGCATAGTCAATAAAGCAGAAATAGATGTTTTTCTGGAACTCTCTTGCTTTTTCGATGATCCAGTAGATATTGGCAGTTTGATCTCTGGTTCCTCGGCCTTTTGTAAAACCAGCTTGAACATCTGGAAGTTCTCGGTTCACGTATTGCTGAAGCCTGGCTTGGAGAATTTTGAGCATTACTTTACTAGCATGTGAGATGAGTGCAATTGTGCGGTAGTTTGAGCATTCTTTGGGATTGCCTTTCTTAGGGATTGGAAGGAAAACTGACCTTTTCCAGTCCTGTGGCCACTGCTGAGTTTTCCAAATTTGCTGGCATATTGAGTACAGCACTTTCACAGCATCATCTTTCAGGATTTGAAATAGCTCAACTGGAATTCCATCACATCCACTAGCTTTGTTCGTAGTGATACTTCCTAAGGCCCACTTGACTTCACATTCTAGGATGTCTAGCTCTAGGTGAGTGGTCACACCATTGTGATTATCTGGGTTGTGAAGATCTTTTTTGTACAGTTCTGTGTATTCTTGCCACCTCTTCTTAATATCTTCTGCTTCTGTTAGGTCCATACCATGTCTGTCCTTTATTGAGCCCATTTTTGCATGAAATGTTCCCTTGGTATCTCTAATTTTCTTGAAGAGATCTCTAGTCTTTCCCATTCTGTTGTTTTCCTCTATTTCTTTGCACTGATCACTGAGGAAGGCTTTTTTATCTCTCCTGGCTATTCTTTGGAACTCTGCATTCAAATGGGAATATCTTTCCTTTTCTCCTTTGCTTTTTGTATCTCTTCATTTCACAGCTATTTCTAAGGCCTCCTCAGACAACCATTTTGCCTTTTTGCATTTCTTTTCCATGGGGATGTCACGAACCTCCATCCATAGTTCATCAGGCTCTTCGTCTATCAGATCTAGTCCCTTAAATCTATTTCTCACTTCCACTGTATAATCATAAGGGATTTGATTTAGGTCATACCTGAATGGTCTAGTGGTTATCCCTACTTTCTTCAGTTTAAGTCTGAATTTGGCAATAAGGAGTTCATGAGCTGAGCCACAGTCAGCTCCCGGTCTTGTTTTTGCTGACTGTATAGAGCTTCTCCATCTTTGGCTGCAAAGAATATAATCAATCTGACAACAACCTATAAAAGAGAAATTTACTATTCCCATCTTATAGGTAGGAAAACTGAGACTCTTGGGTTGTATTACTTCTTCAAGATCATATAAGTAGTAAGTAACAGAGCTAGAGTTTGAATCTGTTACTTCACTCTTTTTAACTACTGTACTGTATAGACAGACCCTAACTATGTAGTCTTAAACAAGTGGCAGCCATGTTGAGCCTCAATCCTGTCATCTCCATCTTACCTTACATAGTTTTTTAGGAATTAAATGAAATAACATATTTAAAGTGCTCGACATGTAATAGGTGTTCAAGAAATTAGTTTTCTTCTCAAATTCCAGCTCTCCACTTAAAGTGACTGAGAAAAATCACTCAACTTTTATCAGACACAGTGAAAACTGGGTGCGTTTTCTGAACATCTAACCTTGTATATTGATAATACAGCCTCGAGGCTCCAATCTCCCAGCCTCTTTTGCTTCTTAGCCTATCTTTCTGCTGGTATGCACAGCTCTGGCACTATTATGATTTTGGTTTTTCCCAGCAAACATCATATTTATGAACCACAAATAACAAAGTAGAAGATGCCGGAAGAGCTCTGGCTTGTTAATTAAGAACAATAGCAGAAGCAGCTGGGCAGAAAATACCAACGGGTCAGAAGCAGAGGCAGCATAACTCTGTTTGTTGACAGAAGCCAGCGCAGTGTTGTACGTTAATTGGGGAAGTGGGTAAACATTTGCCTGCAGCTTGCCCCCCCCCCACCCCCCCACCCTACCCCCTGTGCATTGGAAGACAGACAGCAGGCTAGGCCCTCCCCACCACCTTGTCTGCCCATCTGCCCAAAGCTCAAGAGATAGCAGTAGAGCAGCCTTGCAATGGGTTCCTTGTAAGCACAGAGGATTCTGGAGGCGGATGTGTCTCCTTAATGACCCTCCTGGGCATACAAGGTTTCCATCTGGATACAGTCAAAGATAGTGTTCCCTTCTTCAGCTCACCAGCCTGCCTATGACACTCAGGCCCCCAGGGTGTCCCCTCCCCATCACCTTGGAGAAGAGAGCAGAGCCATCTCATTAGGTGTGGCTTGAGTTGAGCAGAGGACAAGATTGCCCATCTCAGGTGCTGGAGTCTTTGCCTAGGGGCCCAGACCTCCTGTACATAAATCTGACTGTACCCAAAGCAGACTGCCTGGCCTCCCATCACACACACTTGGAGCTGTCCGTTTATCTGTGTGTCCATCATCCACCCTTACAGTTACTCACATATATGGCAGCCATCATTGAATACCTGCTCTGTACCAGACACTGTGCTAATTATGTTTTTCCTCACTTAATCCTCTTATCAGTCCTACAGGGATGATACTAACTCCAAAGCCACAAAGCTAATAGCTATGCAGTTGTGGTTTAAACCAGAATCTTTCTGGAGTCACAGCCCATTGTCCTCATCACTAGATTAGTATTAGTATGTCTCAGTTTTTTAAAATTCATGTTTCCTTTAGGAAAGTTTGGGGTTTTTTTTTCTCTCACTGTTGGATTCAGAAAACCTCTACGTCACATCCTTGCTGGTGACCAAGGAAGCCATAAACCTAATATAGGGTTTGATTTGGGGTATGATTAACATACCCCAATGAGCCAAGAAGACTCTATCTAGCTTTATTCTCTGTACTAGTTCATATTATAAAATAATTTTAATTTCTAAAATATAAAGTCATATTATGGCATCAACTTCCTCCTTTTTTTGGAACTAAATATCTTCACCAACGCCACCAACAGGGAGACTGATATGCCTCCCTAGGGAGCCTCTCCTCAGCAGGGGAGGTGCTCATCACTGGGCTCTGTGGGGTGGGCACCGTATAGGCTCTGCTGCAGGTGTGTTCAGCAGGAAGATCAACCCCAAAAGCTTAGCTCTCTCCCACCAAACAGAAAAGGCCCTCCCTGCTGTCCAGAGTTAAACAAATATGTGTCCTCTGGAATGCCAGTCGGCTTTTAACCAGGGCCTTTTAACTAAGGCCCTCCTGCTCTGCTGTCACAGCTGAGCTGTGGGTCTCCACCTGCCCAGGAAGAGGTTCCAGCTTCTGAAGCAACACCCTGAGGTCAAATGCTAGTTCTTCCACTAAACTATGAGACTTGGCCTCTCTGAGCCCTGGTTTCCTTGGTTATAAAATGGGGACACCACCACCTACCTCACAGGGTTATTTTGAGAATCAAATGAAATAGTAGGTGTGAAAATGCTTGTGCTGGTACATAGTAGGCTCAAAATCAAAGTTCAGGACAGGATCTGAATGCCATGAGAGAAAATAGTGCTTCTTCCAGTCTTCTGAGTATGTATTTTCTTTCTTTTTAGGTAACCCAGCTGGACCCAAATAAGTCATTATTGGAGGTAAAGTTGTTCCCTCAAGAAACCCTTTTCCTTGAAGCAAAAGAGTAAAGATGGCTCAGCGGTGGAACCAGCCATTCCTTGACAAGCCAGAGGCCTGCATCAAGAGGAGGGCTCCTCGTCAACCCATTTACACGCTCGTCTCACTCAACTCAATGTCACACTTCTGCCTCTTGCAAGATTGCTGGAAAAAAGTAATAATAAACATAGCTACTTAAAATTTCCCATCCACGAGTATATGTTCCCAATCCTCATTGTAGAGAATTACAACTCTTCCACCCTGACCCCGTTCACCTCACCCTTGTTCAATGAATAATGCGCTGTTAAAGTGTGAGTGATCATGAAGTAGGATTTTTACCTCTCCAGTGCCCATCTTCTGCACACAGGGTCTGGGACCGTTCTGCCTGACCTGTGACAGGAGGCTGCTGTGTATACGATATGTCTCATTGAGCCAGGGCTCATACACCCCTGCCTTTTTCTTTTCATGGCTGGATTTCTACTTTGTCACCTAATTTTAAGAGGCAGGGGGAAAAGTCAAATGGGACTTCTTGGCATGGAGATTAAACATTGTTGTAGGAAGACAAAAGGCATATCATTTTTGTTGATACTTCCTGACTCCTTTATTAAGATGTAAGGTTGTGTTTGAGGACTGCATCTGACATATAGCAAGATATTTATTTATTGCTGCTGCCTTGGGTCCCCAGGTTCCATCTGGGAGTTACTTGCTGTTCCATTACAGTGTGAGAAACTGTTTAAGCTCACCATGTGAATATTGAGATAGTGTGAAGAGGACCAGTACCAGGACTCAGTGTCTGGCCCAGCTGCAGAAAGCTGCTGTTAGGTTTGCACTTGGGCAGGTAGAGCCCCATGGACACCAGCTCCCAGGGTGCTGGTCCGTCAGTGAACGCAACTTCTCTCTTGCTCTTCTCTCCCTCTACTCCATCACACGTTTGGACCTGTCACTTGGTGTTTTAAGCACCTTGACTGTCACCAAAATCTGATCAGCCACCCCATGGACTCTGAGCCTGGCTGTAATGAGGAACCTGCCCCACTGTTTCACTGTTTTAATGTTTCAGTAGTAGATGGTAGACTCCTATCTCAAACGAAAGGGATCTCATTCTGTGGCTGAAAATTCTGATTTCATATATTTAAGAGAGCAAACCTGGGGGCTCAGCTCAGAAGACATGTATTGCCTGAACTTACATATAATAATTTGGGATGATTTAGTAAATGTGGATTCTTAATAATAATCTATGGATTTGGGGTTGGGAATTTAGTTCTTGCAAGAACTGTTTATACCTTCACCACTAGTGATTTCTTTTCAGTCTTGAAATGTTTTTCCGTATCTGTTTTTGTATCACCTGTGGTCTCTATCCTAGGGTTTGGGACCCTGATTTGACATTTTGTACATGCCCAGAAGAGTCTTAAGTGCTGGGTTTATCCCCCTGACCCAAACCAAGGGGTTCTCAGGAGACTCTAACAACAGCCTGAGATATGCCTGGTCATTTTCCCTCTGCCCAGAAATGGGCATTGGCCAGGAGAATTCCACCTTGTGTCTTTTCTCTGACACGCAAACCAGGGACCTCCCCTGAACACTCTCTTAAGAGAAGTGTGTTCCTAACAGACTAGTGCTACATCTGCCTGTGTACAGACCTTCTCTGGCCCCAGGGGTCTCTCCAGGGAGGCTGTAAGGAAAAGAGGCCCAAAGTGTGGTAGTTCAACCTGAGCACTTCCTCTCCAGCTCCACTCCCACCTTCCTAAACTGATGGCCCCACAAGATGATCATTTCCAATGCTACAGATGCACTCGGGCGCCAGCTCTTCTTTCTCTAGGGAGCCCATGTTCTGTAGCTGCTGTGGAGAAGCAACAGCCCTGAACTCAGGCCACACTCAGGACCAGCGGCAATGGTGTGGGTGGGGACTGGAGGGAGGTGGCTCTGAGTTCACTCTCATGTCTGACCTGTTCCATCTAATTTGGGTTTGACCGCATCATATTGTTCCCCTCTATCACCTTCACTTCTGTATTCCAATAATATAGACTTTACTCTGAAACCGATTTCATAAAAGTTATTAAATGCTACTTGAACCTGTATGAAGTTTACACACCCTTTTTCAACCCTGCCTTGAAAAGTTCTTGCTCAGTCTCATGAAATCCTATCATATTGTTCCCTCTGCTAGGAGACACCTCAGCTAGTTATCACTGTTCACTCATGCCATTCTGTTCTACTGAGCTTTAGAACAGGAGGCCAGAGCAATGTTAAGTCCTTTCTTACAAACACAACGTTAAAATGACATATAAAGTTAGGATCCAAGAAAAACATTAAGTGACTTACTGTCCCCACAGAAACAGCAGTGTCCTTTGTAATTCTTCCTCCTACCATTGGCTTTACTGCTTCCTTGGGCTTTATATCCCAGCCTCCAGACACAGAAGTGTGTCAGTCAGAGCACGTGTTCTGTATTCTTGCCCAGCGGTCTAGAGTGACATTCCAGGGCTGCAGTCATCCCTGCCTCAATCCAGTTCACTCCTTTGTATTTCTTGGATTATCATTTGTATGTTTGGAGAAATTGTTTGAAAGCTTAAGGAAGATTGCCAGTTTCCTGCTGCCTCTCAGAAGGTGCAGCGTGGAGTTTGCTGGTTTACAGTGGTGTCGTGCTCGGGCACCACTAGTTTTTTGGGACACACAGATGTTCATTTTTGAATTGCAAGCATCCAAGTTCTGAGTTCTCTTATGGAGTCTTTACTTTTCAGTGTAAGAGAAGAGGATTCAGGTTTTTATAGATTTTATTAGTGACATTAAAAACATTAAATAAGTCTGCAGTTGGATTAAAGTTTCTACTCTCAAAGCTTGACATGCTGAGTCAAATGTGCTGGTCAGTGAGGTTGCAGAGCTCCAGCAGATTTCCCTGAAAGCCCAGAAGTTCATCTGGATGTGGGAGGGGGGGTCTTAACTCTCTCCATAAGCAGCATCTCTGATTGACACACTTCCACCATCCCCCTCAGCCCCTCATCCAACCAGTCCTGAATCCCACAGGCAGATGGGATGTGAAATCTTAAATTCAGTCCAGGAGTAATTCACTTTACAGTCTAAGTGACCCTTCCACGTGCATTATCTCATTTGATCCTTTTTCAGATTCTTGGATGGAGACCTAAACACACACACACACATTCCAGAGACTACAGTGTCTTTCAGTTTGAACCTTGGTTCTGCCACTAAATAGCTATGTGACCCAAGGTGAGTAAACTCTTTGAACCTCGGTGTGCTGACAACATTTGCACAGCACTTTGCATTTTGCCACACCTTCCACAGCCATCATTACAGTCCACTGCAGCGAGGGAAGCAGGCCAGGCGTGATCATTCCATTTTACACATGAGGCTCAGAGGGTAGATGCTTGCCTGAAGTCGCAGAGAATGGCAGTAGAAAAGTAGAACTCAAGCCCCAGGCTCTGATTTTCAGGTCCACAGCTCTTCCATAAAGAACCTCTTAAGTTGCATGTCCAAACATGAATCTTGGAATTCCCTACAATTGTATACAAAAAGTTAAATGTGTACTATTCTGGAAGGAGAATCTGTATTTATCAGATTGTTAGTGAGTTCAATTGACGACGCCCCCCCACCTCCTCACTTACATTATGCAAACAACATCAGACCATTTGGGAAGTTGAATCTGTCCATTCTTCTCATCAAGCCTTTTATTTTTAATCTAAAAGCCACAAAGAGGGTAAGATGCAACAACCAGGCTTTCCTGCCTTGAACCTGCCTCTACCTTTAGTGCTTCTCCTTTGTCTCAGTCTGCTTTGGAAGATTGCCGTTAACAACCCCAATGGCCATACAGCTCCTGCATTTTGAAAGTCTGCCCTGAAAGGAAACACCAGTTAAAGAGACCTGCTCTCCAGTCTTTAGTCTATTAACTGTGACATAATGTGTGGTTAAGAGAATAGCCTCTGAAGACATATTGCCTGAATTCAAGTCACTCCCCTACTTAATAGTGTGCCCTTGGGAATCACTTCACCTTCCTGTGCCTCAGCTTTTTAGCTGTGAAATGTATAATAAAAGTACCTGGTTGATAAAGTTGTGAAGGTTAAATGAATAACACTTAACTGTTAACTAACATGTAAGGGAGTTAGAGAACAACTATTATCTGGGTGATGACAGCAGTATGAAATGGCAGGTTATGGGGGAAGACATGGAAAGAAAACATGAAAAGCAGACACAAGAAGTCCAGAAGCACTGCTCTGGGGTCCTATAGGGAAGGTCAGAGAGCCCTGCACAAAGTGTCACTGAGTTACTGGTATCCATAAGGATCAGCCCAGGGCATCACGAGAAGGTAGAGGAGGGAGGAGGACTAACTTGCTGAGCACTCAGGATATGCCCATATTATGCTTAGGGATTTGTGTACGTTACCTCCCAAAAGACCACAACAACCTGCTAGGTGGGTGATCTTGACCCCACTTTGAAGAGGCAGCGAACTCAAAGTGATGAAGTGACTTGGCCGAGCTCTAGAGCTAGGGTAGAGAAAAGTCTGGGACCCAGATCTTCAACGCCAAAGCTTCTGTGTTTGTGACAGTTCAGTGCCACCTTCAGATGAAGTCTGATACAACTAAAGCATTTCAAATAATAGTACAATAATAATGCCTTTTAAATGTTGGTGGATGCCAAGAGGGATTAAAAAGTCACATTTTTATAGAAAACTCAGCTTTCCAAAATGACTCATTCCCCAGAGCGTCAGAGCCAGAATTTAAACACTGCCTCTTAAGTACATGCAGTCATTTAAGAAGGTTTCCATAGCTTCTGCCTCTGACATCTCCAAACTCCACTCCCTACTCCTTCATCCTTTGTCCCTACTGACCTTCATTTCTCACTTAGCTTATAAAACTACATTCTAACTGATCTCCCTTTCTCCAGTCCTTTCTCTTCTGGACCAGTCTCCACCTAACTGCCAGAAAGAGCCTTCTAAAACACCTGCCTTACCATGCCACACCCCTGCTTCGATCCCCTCAAAGGCTTCCCATTGCCCTCCAAATAAATCCAAACTTGGCTTGGATTTAAACTGTCTGTCATATGTCCCTACTTCCCTCCCCCATCGGTATCTCCAGCCACGCCCTCAACACACATCCTGAAATACCTACAGTTTCCTAAAAGCATCAACTTTCCAGTCCCTCTCCCCTGACTGCTCTTCCATCTCCATGAGACTCCTTGCACCACCCATCCATCCAACCCTCACTTTCAGTTTAGGCTTCACTTCCTCCATGATAGCTCACCAGACCATAGCCACACCCCCGCACACTCAGGTTAGGGGCCTGTGATGAGCTGGACTGGATTTGTTGCAGCCCTGTATCACTCTGAACTGAAACTCTCAGCTCACATGTTCTCCCTCCCCCTGACCCCAGACTGTGAGCTCCCCAAAGAGTCTGAGTTACTTCGTATCCTCAAGGCCTAGCAGAATGACTCAAAGTAAGCACACAGTAAATTTGGACTTACTAACCAAATTCAAACAAAGAAATAATGATGGTCATGTATCAATACTAATAAGGTGGTCACTTCCATCTCTAACATCCAGCCTTTCTGGGAACATTGTGAGAGCAGAGACCAGATCATAGTCATCTGTTTATTCCCTGAGCCAGCCCAGGGTCTGGCACGTAGCTGTCGTGCTCCCAGTAGTTACTGAAGCAGTTAATTAATTGGAGCTGGAGCAAAACCAACTGGCGCTGGTGAGGAGAGACAAGAGTAGAGAAGTTGGCGTTGAGTGCACAGGTAAGCCCTGCATGGTGCGGGGGGCTCTGTGCACTGTCCTCCCACGAGTGCCTTAGCGTCACTGTAACGGCCCTACGGTTACTGCCCCTTATGTAACAGGAAAACTGAGGCTCGGAGACACGATGACCCCGTCCAAGTGGGGAAAGAAGCTGACCTTCCAGTCTGGATTGGAGCCCAACCCTCACGCCTGCTCTGCGTCCCTGCATCAGGGAGGCTCCTTCCATGAGCCGCTTCAGTAGCTGTGACTTCTAGCCCACAGATAGTGGAATATAGTGAACATTCTCACCCACTCCCCTCTGCCTTCCAGGATTCTGCACTTCTTTATTTTCCCTCCCACCTCTCTAAAAGGCCCGCCTCTGTCCACTCTGTAGTCTTCTTGCTCTGCTTGCCTGGGAAATGTCAGCACCCACTGAGTTCCTTCCTTTGCCTTCCGATGCTCCAAACTTTCCTTAGATAAGAAGCAATTGGTACTTTGATACTCAGTTCAGATTTTGCCTTCATGAGGGTACAGTCTGCGTCAATCTGATCACTGACAGATCCCTTAGCACGGGCCTGGCACTGTGTAGGTGCTTGATAGATGGCTGTTACGATAGTGAATATTTATATCATGTTTACTGTATGCCAGGCGCTAAGTGCTTTACTTGTAGTAACTCATTTACATCTCACAGCAATCCTATGAAGTAGGAACTATTAATATTACTATCCCCACTTATTGGTAAGCAAATTAAGGCACAAGAGATTAGGTAAGTAACTTGCCCGAGGTCATACAGCTGGTAAACCAAGAAGTCAGATTCAAACACAGGCAGTTTGTCTCCAGAACTCAGGCAATGATCACTCCACCCCACTACTCCTCCTCCAGGTAGCCTCATGGAATCCCGAGGACAAGTTAGGGCCCCTTCTAATCCCTGTGCTTACCCCCAGTAGAGCACTTATCATATTATTGTGATTATTTGCACAGAAGTCTCCTCTGTGGACCATGACAAGTGTGTCCTCACTGGGCCTAGCATATGGCACAGTCAATGTTATATGAATGAATGAATTACAGAACTGCCCTCTGAGGTGAAATATACAGGATCTACAATCCCTGTCTCTTACATTGATAAACTGAGGCTTAGTGAGGTTAAATCATTTGCCCAAAGTCTCACAACTGCTATATAGCATACTCCAGCTCTAAGGTAAATGCTTTTTCCATTATGCATTTTCATCAAACCAGCATTTAACTGAAGTACTTTTAAGGGCACTTAAGTGCCCTTTTCCTTATGGAAATGGGGTCAGTTTTGACTCACACATACATTCATCATTTAGGCTTTTTGTTAAACACAGATTTGCAGCCTCTACTCTTGACCCAGAAGTCCCAGGTTGGCCTGGGGCCACCAACTCCAGGGCAGTGTGGGCAATGCTTAGAGGAGTGCCAGGAGATTTGGGACCCCAGGAGGCCCTCATGCAGGCAGTCAGAGGGGCTCTGTGGAGGGGTGAACCCCATCTAGGAGCTCTGGCCAGAGTTCCCTCTGTAATGAATGGGCCGCCCAAGCCCAAGAGTCAGATCCCAGAGTTACAGAAGGTAGGCATCCTAGGGATCAGATCTGCCCCTCTGGTCTCAGGTCTCCAGACCCCTGGAAATGTTCTTGCCTTCCTTGGGCACACACTGTAACATTTGCGTAGGACTTTTCGAAGGAGGTGGCAACAAGGAGAGTCTTACTGAAACTTTTCTGTTTGGGGGGTCAGGTGGAAGCACATGCATGGGAAACCAGGTGTGGAGGCCAGGAATTTTGCTCTGCTCCAGAGGTGGATGCCAGGGCCTCAGGCGCATCCCACGTGGGAATCATCATCTTCCTAGCGGGGTCTGCATAGTCCTTCTCTCATTTCAGAGCATTTCCAGACCAGCAGGCCTACCTTTCCTCATTTAACAGATGAGAAAATGGAGGGCCAGAGCAATGAAGTGACTTGGCCAAGGCCTCCCTTCTGGCCTCCTCAACCACACCAAGCATCAGTGGGGAACTGGCTTGCAGAGCTATTGCCTACATGCCTCCGTTTCTTCATACGAAAAGGGGTACATTTTATGAGCATTTTTATGTGCTATGGGAAGTCATGAACACATAATGAAGAACAGGTTCTGTGGAATAAGAATGGTCGTGTGCCATGGGGGTCCAGAGCCCTACCAGGGGAGCTCTCCTAGGAATCAGCAGTGCCAGGCATGCTCCAAACAGTGGAGGCCCCTGAGAAGAGAAAGGTGGGGATGCTTCCAGGGGCTGGGGGTGTGCCCTGAGCTGGGCTGCTCCTTTCTTACTGACACTGTACCACTTTGTGGTTTGTAGCAGACATGCTCTGGTTGATGGAGTCCCAGGAGAAGGTGGTGGGCAGAGTGGGTGAAGTGACCGAGGAAGGGAATACCCGGGACCTGCTACAAGCTCTCTGAGCCACGCAGATCCATCAGAATTCTGACTCTGGAGGGGGTTTTCAGATTTTGATTCAAGTGTGGAGGCACCTCCTGTCACCAGCTTCCAGCTCCCCAGTCATCCTTCTGATGGAGGCAAAAAAAAGTACTGAAAAAGGAACAGTTTTCCTCTCTGAAGACAGAGGAAATCATCCAACAACTGCTAACGAATAAGAATATCCAGTACACCTGAGTGTCCACTACGTGTCAGACACTGAGGACTCTACATCACTTGTGTTACTGAAGCCTCACGATGCTCCCATGAAAGCCTTAGTTCTGCTCCCATGAAAGCCTTAGTTCTACTCGCATGTGACAAAAAGGAGGAAATGTGACAAAAGCAGGACTCCAGCCCAGGTTCGCTTCCACACTGGCAGCCCTGCTCAACCAGACCTTGTGACCAAAGGTGCCGAGGATTCGTGAAAGGTGGTGCTGGAGTCTTGCCCAGCAGTGAGGCACGATGTGGTCCATCCTGAGGGGTGAAGGGGGGTTCTAGGTGCACAGAAAGGAGTGAAGAAAGCCCCCAGAGAAGAGGCTCCCAACACCTTCCTCCACCCCTCCTCCACCCATCCCCAGAGGATCAGTTCAGAGAAATGAGGGTGAAGAAAGTGGCCTCAACTCTCCTCCAAGTCGCCAACCAGTCTCTTCTATAGAGGCAAAGAACAGGTTGCTTCCCCCACCCTGCACCTAGCTGGATGAGCCTGGAAAAGTCACTTCCCCTCTCAGGTTCCTCCGATATGACATGATGTGGCTGTTGCTTCAGAGAGGGGAGAGGGGAATGCAGAGGCACTTGGAGAGCTTGCAGGGTCACACTGTGCCTACTGTGCCTCTGACAAGGACGGTAAGGCATCCAAGGGGCTGGGTACTAGAGCATCAGTAGAAGTTCCCAGGTAACTTACTGGCCTGGGCCTAGGAACCTGGAAGGGGGGGAGGGCGGGGTTGGTGGTCTGTACCTAGTTATCACCTCAAGCCTAAAGTCTGAACCACCCACTGGGGCACAAAGGCCTATTTGTGAGCCAGCTTCCTGCCCCCCACCTTGCCACCACCGCGCCAGGAAAGAGAGCTAACATGTTGGGCTCCAGGCCAACCAGTATCGGGTCCTGAGCCAGTCATGCAGCTTGGAACTCACCCACCATACACAGTTTAAAGACTAGGGCGGTCCTAGCGCAAAAGAAGGGGTGGAGGGAATGGGCGGTGGGGCTGTGGGGATGGAAGTTAGAGTAGCAGAACTTTTTTATCTGAAGGCAAGAGGCCCAGGGTGGGGGCTGGGGCTGCCAGTGAGAAGGGGTTAGGTCTCTTTCCTCCAAGCCCCATCCCTCCCTCATATCTTCATTTTGGTCAGAGACCTGGGGATTACAGGCTGGGTGCATGGGCCAGCTAACGCACGTTCCTCCAAACATTTCTGAAGTGGAGTCGGAACTGAGATCCAGGCGACAGCCTAGCCTTAATGCCCATCCTCTTCGAATTCTCTTCCCGTGAAATGAGGTGGCCTGGCCACTACCCTCCTCCGGGTAGTCTGATTCCACGGTGGCCAGGAGGCGAGCCCAGAGTGGGTCACATAGCCCAGCAGTGGCTTAAGTCTGGACTGCCTGTCGCCCCTGGGGCTGATTCCCCAATTGCTGTTTCCAAAGACCGTCTTGGGAGATGGACACCAGGAGAAGAAAGCTCCAGAAGACCACCCTGCAGGTGAACATCGTCTCCAAAGTCCCAAGAAGACCTGCAAATCACATGGGCCTCTGCACTGTTTTGTCTCTGCCAAATTGCCTCTCCCTCCCTCCTTTCCTCAGCCTGGTCAATTCCAGGTCCTTCCAAACTCAGCTCCAGGAAACTGAGAACTATATTTAAAGGGGGGAGGGGTCAGAAAGGAGACTGGTTTCAAGAAAAATTTACTGTAACCCATAACTTTCTTGTGCTCCTGTCATAACTAGCTAGACATTGTAATGCAAGCAAAGATTTCATTCACAAAAGCACATAAAATGCCAAGGAATGCTTAAGAAACAGAACTACAGGGGGGAAAAAAACACAACAATTTACAAAGGGCTGTAAAAGTTGTGAATAAGTGAAAGTCATTCTGGGTCCTAGATGAAAAAATAGCATATTGGGAAGATGTATAATCTCCCTCAAAGTAATGTCTAAAGGCAGTTAAATCAAATTTCCAAAGGGTTTAACATTTTTCACTTTCTTTTTGGAACTAGCCTTAAAAATTCTAAAATATTTATTTAGAAGACTGTCTTTCCAAAATAACTATGAGAATTTGGGGAGGGAGGAAAGAATCAGGAATCAGAAAGTGAGTTGCCCTTTCAAGCATTACAGAACTACCATAATTAAAAGGGTGAGACTAGGGCAAAAGGAAATAGCTCCCTAGATGAGAAAGTGCAGAGAGGACCCAAGTTCACCTGAGAAGGCAGAGTATGGTATCTGGTCAGTGGGGACATGGTGAGTCATTAAGCGGTGCTATAATAACTGACTAATCATTGGGGGGAAATTAAACCACAAACTTACTTCACGTATTCCATATTAATATTTGAAAATTAATTTTAAAATGTAAATAAATGTAAATTTTAAAGTGCTAATATAAAATACAGGTAAATGCTTTTGGATAGTTGGATCTGAAAAAACTCTTGTTAAGTATGATCTGTAAATAGAATAAAGAAAAAATGACAGATGTGACTACATGAAAAATGTTAGTTTTGGTATAACAATAGCAACATAAGATCAATAAAAATGGAGAAATGCAGCATATGTCCAGATAAGAGGATACTGCTGATTTTACTATATAAAGCAATTACAGATTAAGGAAAAGAGAAGCTATCTGTTAGAAAAATAAGTAAAGACATACACAGATATTTTTTAAACATTAATGAACAACTCATATGGGAAAAACTAAGGAAATGCCAATTACAGTGACAATAAGATCCCTTTTTCCTGCTTGAACTGGCAAAGATTAAAAAGATCAGCAAAATGCACTGCTGTTGGGTGTGTCCACTGATACAATTTTTCCTGAGTAGTGACAGGTAGCAATCAAAAACTGAAAAAAAGCCTCTGACCCTCTGATTAATCAATTTTATCTCTAGGAATTTATCCTAAGAAAATAATTAGGCAAACTCACAAAGGATGTTCATTGTATTTTTTTAATTATAGCAAATATTGGAAACAAACTTAAATACCTATTAAAAGGGAACTGGCTAAATAAATTAGGGTATATTCATACAATGAAATATTAAGCAGTTCTTTAAGAGATTATGTAGATATATTGATTGGTATGAAAAGTGTTTATCATATTTGCAAATTTTTAAAAATAACAAAAAGTATATTGTTGTAAATGGAGGCACACAGAAATATTCCAGATACACTTTGCTGGAATGTCTAAAATGTTTTACTTATCAGAACAGGCAATAATGTCTCCGTTTGGGAAAGCTGAAGTCTTGCATCAGGGGTCCCTTTCTTCAGCAGGTTCCTTTCACCCCTCTTTGCCCACTCACACCTCAGCCCTGCGCTCCCTGTGAGCTCAGGGTTAGGTGACTGGGTCCACAGCTGGCCAGTGGACTCTTTAAGGGCCCATCGCGGTGGATTTCTCTGCAGTCCTCAGGGCCAGGCACTACAAGGTGCTCGATATTAATGAAATGAACGAATGACCAACGTTCACGTTTCCGTGAATAACCAGTGAGGTGAACAGAATGGAATCGACTGAAAGCTCCCAGGTCTGACCCTTCCAGCCCAGAACTGAAGGTGAGAAGAAAAACGCCTGGGAATGGGAGTCGGATCTGGGTGCCGGTCTTCCTCTGGGCTCAGCAGCGCTACAACCCCGGGCAAGTCACGTCGCCTCGCCGAACCTTGGAACCTCGGCCGACTCTTGGGGAAAGGCGGCACGTCCCACCTCCCCCAAGGACTGCGGAACACGCAAGGCAGCACACACCAAGCGTTTCGCAGAGTAGCGGTACACAGTAGACACTCAAAACTAGAAGCAAGTAGGAGGGTGATGAACATCACTCTGCGCGTTTGTCCCCGGCTCAGATGCGCTCACCAAGAAGGATGTGGAGCTAGGAAGCCAGGCGGCAAGGGGCAGCCGCCCCTCCTGGGAGCGACCTGCAGAGGCAAGGGCTTGAACCAGAGGAGGGCTGCGGCTGAGGCTCCGCCTCGGGGTTCCGCCCGCGCTCTCCGCGTGGATGACCTCGCTCCCTCCGCCTGCAGCTCGGTCCCCAACTCACGCATTCCCTGGGGGAGTTGAGAGCCCGGGAAGAGGCCAGTCCTGCGGGCGCCAGGGTAAGGGTTCCGAGAGGGGCCTCAGGCCCAGACATCCACCCTGCCCAGCGAGAGCTCGCGCCTGGAATCCGGCAGAACCTAGACTCTGGCTTCCCTGGTACACCCGAGTTCGAATTCTGCTGTGTCCGTACTAGTTGTAAGATGTGGGACAAGTTACCTCACCTCTCTGAGTCTGTCTTCTCACCTGTCAAGTGGGATAACAGGACTTGCCTCTCAGAGGCAGAGGGTGCTGTGACTTACGAACGCACGTGAAGGAAGCTTGAGGCGCAGGGCCCCTAACAGGTCGAGCGCCTGAGAAGTCAAGCGCCAGGATGGCAGAGGGTCTTTGTGGTTGCAAACTTGTATCTGGGTCTTTGGTCCTGGCCTAGGCCAGATCCGAGGCCTCGACCACGCAAAAAGACCATTTTAGGGGCTGAGGACCAGGACTGCAAACCAGGCTGCGATTCTCCCTGTCCATCTGGGGGTGCACGCGGCAGACAGTCTTAATGAACGTAGCTCGCGAGTTGATCCGGAGGAAGATGTCGTTGTGTGTCTGTGCGTGTACAGGTGTGTGTGTGTCTTGCGCAGGTCGTATGCACAAGAGCGTCTGTAGTTGTGCTGGAAACAGCGTGCTTGGGGCGGCCCGCGTAGACTCCTTCTCCCAAAGGCACTTGCCCTCTTTTCCCCGCGCCCCCTTCCCGGTAAGGAGTTTCAGCCAAACTAACGGAATCTGGCGCGGCCGGGGGAGGGGCAGGGGCGGGAGGGGCGATTCCGTCCCGAAGCCACTGATTTGGGGATAATTACTTTTAATGTCAGAAAGATTTAGTTTAATATCATCTCTATTAGGCTGCTGGGAGGGTAATTAAACGGGACGCGCCGCAGCCGGCAAACAGATGGCGTCTGCTCGCTCCGCGGCCGAGGGCGAACAGCGCAAAAGTCAGTGCCTCCGGGTCCCCCGTCGGCGGCGTCCCGGCCCGGCTCCTGCTCGGCGCCACCGCGCCCCGCCCGCAGCCCTCTCTGCGCCCTCCTACAGCCCCCACCCCCGGCCTCCCCCTGGGCCCCCAGAGGGGCCATCCCTCTGTACCCCACCGCTGCCTGGGCGGGGGCGAAGGTTGGGGGCCAGTCTCAGACAGGCTCACCCGGGGCCCCCACATCTTGGCACAGCAGAACTGTGTGTGCAAAAGAGTTTGAGCTAAGAGGATATGTGTGAGCGAGTGTGTATGTGTGCGATTGTGTGAAGACGGGCTTTCTGCTCTCCGCACCTCATTTGTCCCAGAGGTCTGACTTTCTCTGCCCAGGGTCCGGCGGTCCGCAGGGCCCTGTAGTAGTTGGGATAGGTCCCTGGACGAGCCAGGCGCAAGTTCGTACGCTCCGGTCTGGGTGTTCAGTCACCTGGGTGTGAGTCTGTGGACCTCAGGGTGAGAGGTCACACACCGAGTGGATGTCTCAGAATGAGAACACGCTTATGAGAGGCCTGTGAAGCCCATCAAACTTTCGGAACGGGTCCTCTGGGGTGGGACAGTAGCGTCAGAGATGAGTTTAGATCCCCTGGAGAAGGACATGGCAATCCACTCTAGTTTTCTTTCCTGGGAAATCCCATGGACAGAAGAGCCTGATGGGTTACATTCCATGGGGTCACGAGTTGGACACGACTAAGCAATTAAACCACCACCACCACCTGAGGTGCTCAGGTGTGAGGGTGTGTCCAAGACTTGTGCAGAATGAGGTCACACGTGCAGACTGTGTGTCAAGCTGTGAAGCCACACTTCGGCACGTGTTAGGGGCATGGCCCCTAATGCCTCAATCTGGGCATGCTCTCCCCACCCTTGGAGGTTAGGTCCAGGGACCACCTTCCGGTCTGCTCCCCTCTGAGAGCATAGCTCAAATCAGGACTAGCTCAAAGTGGCCTATGGAGGTGTGAGTACAGCCGCCTCGTCGGAGGACGGTTACTCTGACTCCTTCCATGACACACGCACTCACATGAGCACAGGGGGACATCAGAACCTCAGAGACATCAAAAGAAAAGGTTGTGGTCCCGGACCTGTTGGGTTGTGAATGCGAGGAGAGAGGCCAGGCTCTAGGGATGGGCAGGTTCCCTCTGGTTGATCAGGGGTCCAGGCTGTGTCCTCTCCCCATCTTAAGGAAATGAGATTCCTTCTACACCAGCAGGATAAAACACGGGGACCCCAAACCCCGTGGCTTGACCCTTGGCTGCCGCAGGATCACTGGGACGGGAGTGAGGGAATCTCACAGCGGCCTGGCCTCAACGACCCCCCCGCCCCGCCTCCCAAACTAGGCGGACGTCTATACTTCTTTTCGTTTGAGGTTTAAAATGACTCGAAAACTTTATCCAAGGGAGCTCTGAGAGGCGCCTGACCTCCGGCGCCAGATTCTCTTCTCTCTCCTCCAGCCACCCCCGCCCCCCCTGCTAGGGGGCAGTTAAAGCACAGATTTCCTTAACCTCATAACCTCAAGGTGCTGGAGGTGGGGGTCTGCGTCCCATGCCCCTGCAGGACTGTTATCCGTTACCCTCACTCGGAGCGGGAGACCCAACGGGGGCTGACGCCTTTCTCTCTCAGGCTCCAGCGAGTGGAATTTGCTAGGGGCGAACAGCCCGGTTTCGGTCATTATCGAAGACCGTCAAGGTCTGAGCATGTCGCGCGCGGGCCTGGTCAACTTTCTGGAAGCAATGCTTCCGCGCACCAGTCCCTCCCCTGCCGGGGTCCCCGGCTTGGCTTCGCTGAGGAGCTTGCGCGACGGTCTACGGCTTGCGGTGGCAACCCCTCTCCTCTAGCCTTCCCAGCCCAGTTGCCCAGCCCGGGACTCCGAGGCGGCTGCGCTGGCAGCAGTTGACCTTGCAGGTGGGAAGGGCTGTGTCCGGAGGCTCCCGGACGAATCTCCGCGCCAGGACGGCGGGCCAGAGCCTGGGGGTCCTGGAAGTTCGAAAAAGCAACGCGGAAACACTTGGTCGGGAGTGGAGAGAGAACGACAGGAAATTCATTTTTCTTTTCTCATGAATTAAATGAATTTTCTTTACTTTCGGAGTAAAGAGAAAAAAAGAATGCGAGAACATTAGAACGAGGAAAAGACAGAAAGAAAAGGGAAAGAGAGTCAGAGCCAGAAAAGTCCGAAGCGATCCCGCCCTAGGACCGCGGCATTAATTCCAGATGTTGCCATTCAAAAGGGAAATAAAATCCGAAACCTGTTACCTCAGCGCACCAAGCAGTTCCTCAGAGCCGTGACGTCAGGACGGGAGAGTGTGACCAAAGTTTAAAACTACTCTTGGGGGCCCGCGGCGACCTTGTCTCCGGACCGGAAGGACAGACAGACTGATGTGCGTCCTGCGTCCAAGGGGATCTGGGGAGTCGGAGAGGCCACTTTTTACTTTCGTTTAAAAAAGAAAATCAAACTGCTAACTTAAAACAACGACGAAAATAATCCCACCACCAAAGAAAAGGTACCTGGATGCTGCGAAAGGGAGGAAAAGAAAGCGCAAGATGGGGCAGAAGGACGGAATAGGGGGGCTGGGAGGGGAAAGGCTCAGAGCGCACTGTCCGGGCGGGCGACGACAGGAAGCGCAATCTCATTCTCCTCTCCCGGCTCCTTTCTAAAAACGAAAATCGTCAAGCCACACTTACCCTCCGTGATACCTATCGTATCAGGACTTTTAAAATAAAGGACCTGCGTTTTAAAGGCGGCAAAGGGGGAAAAAAATTGTCTCAGCTACCCCAAACGCGTCGGACTTGGGAGCAAGCCGAAACAGAGAGGGATAAAGGCAGGAAAAATCGTCCTGGCATTTATGCCATGAGCACCCTCCCTTCTCCACCCCCGTGCTCCCGTTCCACCCCCACCCCGGCCGCAGTAATTGAATTGTCACCTGCCCCCATCCCGCCCCCGGCCGCCAGGGCTACTTGGGAATGTCGGCCTTGCCAAGCGCCCCTAGCCAGTGAGAGCGGCGCAGCGGAGCCCGCGCCCCAGAAACCGAAGGGTTACACACGTCTACGTAGAGGCGCACCGGACACGGTAATTAGGCGCAATTCACACGCTCTCGGGCACACGGAAACTACTTGTCACGGTATTTTCAACGCTCCTCCTTGCCCACTTTTTTCCACTCCTTCCCTGGCGCGTCCCCTCCCCTCCCCTCCCCGAGGCGCTCAGAGAAGCTTTTGGAGTTTCGAATCTTTCGGACACTGTAGAATGCGGGGCTCCCCGGACGCGGGCCCGGCCAATCAGAGCGCCGTCTGCCTCCCCTGGCCAATGGCAGGCGCCACATTGTTGTCCAATTCTGTCTAATGGAGCCCTAAGGAGCAACAATAGAGCGGGCGAGCGGCTCATTGAGAGTCTGGCAGCGCCGGGCAACTGCGGCCCGGCTGTGCGCAGCGTCCGGCGCGCTCCGCGAAGGGACGTGGCGAGGGCCGGGTCGCGGGTTCCAGCCAGTCGATCCCTAAACGGTCCCCCGGCTCCGATTTCCGACGGAAGGGTTGGACTGCGCGGCGTTCAGAGGGGGTCCGGAAGTTCGGACATGGTGACTGAAGGAGGGTGACGTGGTCAGATCAGGGGCCGGGGGCAAGGGGAAGAGGCTGAGAGCGCCAGCGTCGCGGGCGGAGCTGGAAGGCGCGCGCAGCGCCCGCGGAGGAGGATCCCCGAGCCCAAGGCAGGTAGTTGAGGGCCTCAGGGAGGGCGGGGGGACGCGGCCCGGCCTTCCGCCCCTGTTGACGAAACCCGGGCCACTCTGGCTTTAGGGACTGCGCGGCTCGAGGGGCCTG